>NC_046384.1:15587334-15887334 GCF_011125445.2 Fundulus heteroclitus | reverse complement strand
ATACTTGACTATGAAAATGGAACACTGGAAGTCTAAGTGGATTTATTCAAGCACATCACACACATCGTGTCTCAACTGTTGAACTGAGTGGGTCTAATAGACGGTCGAGCATTGTACCTGACCTTATGGTGTGCCATTATCACAGGCAGCAATGGAAAATGGGTAATTCCACTCGCTGCACTTTAAAGCATATATATATATATATATATATATATATATATATATATATATATATATATATATAGGATTTTAGGATGTAAATGTTTCTGGATGTGCTCGTTCTATTGTCTTCTATCTCAGAGTTGGCCAAGATAGTAACCCAGAAGTGTTGGTGTTTGCCATATAAACAGTTTTGTCTTCAGTCTTGCAATCTCTCTAAAGCAATTGCTGAAGACAATTGTTCTATTGCTTTAGGCCTGCCAGTCTGAAAATCAACCTTATTGTTCAATCATCCTGGAGTTACTGTGCAACAGCTGAGTCCACTTGAAGGTAATTGCTGTTAATTCTCTACAGATTTGATCACATGAGAAATAAAATATGGTTGTGCTTGAGAATCAAACACTTGTAATAGTGTCAAGAGATGCTTTGGACCAAACTGTCGATCGGGCTTTCCCCACAGGCATTGTTTTACCAGAGTATTTTGCTTGCTTCTTTTTCCAATAAGTTTTTGCAATGCTCTCTCTCACTCATGTGTTTTACTGTATTTTTTTAATAGAGAAAATTAGTGAACATCAAAGATTGTGAGAACAAAAAAAGCACACCAGGTGAGTGGCAAATATGCTTTCAGTTGAGGTTCTCTACCTAAACTGACTGTCAGTGCATAAATATATTTTTTTAAATATAATCCATGAGCCCCATGGTAACTGTAAAAGAGATGCAGAGATCAATAGGTAGGAAAATATGTTGACAGTGTTTTTGTGGGTAAGAGGAAAAAAAAAACACCAACACTGGTGAGGTGAGACTAAAATGTAACTTTGTGACCCTAACCCTACCCCATCAATACTGTTTGAAAACTAACACTGCATATAATGGTGGGAGAAACATCACGCTCTGAGAATAATTTTCATCAGCAGGAAGGTGTAAGCTTACCTGACTCCGCCAGATAGATGTGCTCCGCATATCCATCTGGAAACCTTCCGTTGAAGTAATTTTGGGAAGGGGCGAAAATACTGGTTAGCTGATTGGCTTATGTTGGTGATAGATGGGCCAAATGAACCAATCAGATTCGTCGTCGCTCGTAACAGAGTGACGACGAAAACACAACCACAAGCCAAGCTACTCTTGCTGCTACAGGTAAAGGCTCGTTAGCTCAGCAAAGAAATACTCTGTAATTCCGATAAAACTTGCTCGATAGCCACGCTAACGCTAGTTTCATCGGCTGAAGCCGCCATGTTCTTTAGACTGAACTGTTGCGCTTCTCGTTGCGTCACACCTCAACCCGTCTCAATGCCAACGCTGATTGGACGTTCGTTTGGTGAACGGCTCCAAATTTTCTTTAACGGAGAGTAGCCAGACTGATCTGCGAGTGAAACCTTGAAAGCTCGTGAGATCAGGATGGTCTCACGAGGCTAGGTGTAAGCTGCTCAGAATTGATGACTGGATGGTTTGAGCTAAACACAATGTAATCCTGGTAGAACCTGTTAAGAGCTGGAACATTTGGGACTGGAGTGGTCATTTACCTTCTTGTAGGCGGCCAAACCTAAATACAACCGAGCTTGAGCTACTCTGCAAAGAAGAATGAAAAAACCTTTCACAGATATACCCCAAATGACTTACAAGCTGTACTTGTAGTGAAGGGAGGTTCAACAGAATACTGATCCGGAGGGGCAAAATACAAATGCACATCTCTTACACCTGGGTAAGCTCAAGCAAAGAAGAGTGAGGTAATGTTTTTCATCCCCATTTTGGTAACAGTCCAAGTACAGCGTGAGTAGTACTCGCCTAACTAGAAAAGCAGCGAGTAGAATCTTAAAGCACATCCATTTTTACAAAGTTGCACTGCTCGACATAAACAGAGGAGACAGATATTGCTAAACATTTGAGACTCAACAATGGCTAAAACATTAGACTTGTGAGGCCAGGCTTTGTAGTTGCATTACTCTTCAACCTCTTGGTTAAAGCTGCTACCAGTTGTTTAGGACAGGCTGATCTGATCTATTGCCCATTCTGAGGTTTAAAACAACAGCTACAGGCCTTCAACTCCTCCGCAAACAAGAGAGGATGTTTGTTGCGGCCAAATCCCCTAGTGTCCACTGTTAAGCCAATTTAAACAAATCTGCAGGCAGATACTGCCAAATGTGATAAACTAAACATATTTTTCTAGTTTTGACTTCTGCTGCAATGTAGGTTAAAAAGCACCCAAAAGTAGACGATGAAGACGGACAAAGTGAAGGCAGAGAAAGCAAAGAGTAGTTGATGACAGGGTAAGTAGTAACTTTAAGAAAATTCATCTTCAATGACAATGTCAACCATAAGGTCCTAATGTTTCAGTCAGCATTGTTCCTAAACCAAAATTTTGGATTCTAATGTTTGTGATTTTTAGTTAAGTAATTCATATAAGGTGCACTGGACTATAAGGCACATTAAATATTCTTCCCAAGTGTAATAATATCACTTTGCCCCTTCAGGAACATAGCTCTCTATCCGTATGTTGAGAGGACAGGGTAGTTGGACAACACTGCCCTGTTTCTAACATAAGGCCAAAATAAGCATAACTTTTATATTTAATTAACTTACTAGGAGTATTGTTGCCAGCGGATGCTATGGGTGTGGGCTGCCTAAAGGCTGCCACATACTCAGGCGTACTGTGCGCATACTATGAGCTGCGGACTATTGCATACATTCCTTGTGGCAAATTCCTACAATTCCCATACTTTCTGCCAGTGGGACAAAGCGGCGGAACGGATGGTAAAATGTGTGATTAGGCTCCCACCTGTCAGTGAGAATGGAGAGGGACTGTGATTCCGCACGTCCTTGCGAACGCCGGTGTTACATATAAAAACAGTTCGATGTAAGTACTTCTCGCTGCTGAGAAGTCATAAGAATTGAGCTATACACGTACCTGTACTTGGACCTGTGCGGTGTGAACTATGCCCGAGAGTGTGGTGGTCTTTATATGAATGCACTTTAAGTTTAGACATTACAGTCAGGCAGTCTTGTAGACACCTCAGGTGTCCAATCAGGTAGTGACACAGTGTACCATAACGCTCCGAATATCTAGAGTGGATCAACTTAATTGCTTACCAAAGTTAGACTTACACATTTTTACAGATTTCTGAGCGCATTATACAACCTAAAATCGGTCGGTGAGCACAACAGTAATCATGCATAAGGCGCACCATCAATTTTTGAGAAAATTGAGAAAAAGTTGCACGTCATAGACCGGAAATAGGGTAATAGCACCTAGAAATGAATACACTAAATAGCATTTGTTAAAACAATGAAAAATATTCCTTATTCCTATATAAGTAAGTAAAATTTATTTATATAGCACTTTTCTCAGATAAAAATCACAAAGTGCTTCACAGTAAAATACAAATACAAAAAACAGTATACAGCAATACTAAACAGCATTTTAAAACAAAATGGAAAGAAAAAAAAAAAGGAATATTCCTACATTTTACAGTGTAGGTAATCTGATATAAAGGATCAGGCTGCTCCATAGATTTGTGAATGCAACCATGGTCGCTATAGTTTGGTCTGGGATGCAGTTTGGCCATTTGTTTATTTATTTAGAACATAGTAATTCCCAGTTTAGCAGACAAAATTATCTTCTGCAACATGTTCCAGTATCCATTTCCATCTCTACTGCTCCTTTCTTGATTGACTTAAGCCACACACAATCTGCTGACTGTCATTTGGCAAAGACTGACGGACTCCTTACTATTGGAATTCCAAGAGATTTTCTCTGGGGGTCTGTCATATTCTCGATCAAATATAATTCAGCATTCATGGTTTCTCCAGGCTGTTTGAAACAGCATTGGTGCTCTTTGTGCTGTGCCTGCAGTTGGAACTGTAAGGCAGGAAGAGGAGCAGTATCACCCATACACTGGCCCGAATGTACAACATCTGGACAAAAAAAAAGTGGATTTTGAGAGAGAATGGGCTCTAAAGTGCACTCTTTTTTTTTTTTTAGACTGAGCATTACAGCCTCAATGCAGGGCTAAAATTATGGCAGTTATTTCTACCCTGCGAGTCTGAATCTGCTGTGACCTTTCAAAAGTTAACCTTTCCAAAAACAGGAGCCTCAGAATTGGTGTGATCAAGCTATTGCCATGATGGCCCCCTTTGCTTAAAATTATCCATTAAAATGCATCCAGGAAGTACATGATGTCTTCGAATCATCTGCCTAACAGGGGGGTCAAAGCAACGATTTGTTTCACAAATATGAGGAATCCCACCCCAGAAGCTTTTTTTATGTGTTCCTTTAATTTCTAACCTTTGTAATTATAAGCCGTTGTTGAACTCAACATATCCCTGTCTAATGATCCTTCCTGCTGGGTTTGCACTCAATTCCCTCCTCCTTCCTTCACCCCAACATCTACCTGCTGGCTAAGTTCCTTTCAGATCCTTAACAGGAATTTGCAGATATCACTTTATGTGCTCTTATCTGCCACTTAACATTTTGATGTTCAATACTACTGGACAGGATGGTTTTGCCATTGTGGAAATAATTTAACAAAAAAAAACTGCTTTAACTTGGCTGTTATTTCATGCATGGATACCTGACACCCATTTTAACTACTTACTACAGAGGGTAATGATAATTACTCTCACTCATAAAAAAGTTGCTCTGGTGTCCCTTTTTTCGGCTTTAATTGGTTGTTAAAATTTTACCATGAGATAGTTGTGTTACAACCACATTACTCCTGCAACAATACACATTATGGTCAAAAAGCATCGCTTTCTGAAAGCCCATTTCTCAATATGCATGTGTCTAATCTAGCAAAGTGAATGCACTAGGTGTAAATGAGCCCAGGAAACAATGGAACATGTAGACAACATTTGTGGTCAGGGCACTAAATTACAGTGTTATTTTAGCAGCGTTCCATCAAATAAGTTGGATTTATGGGTCCCTTTCAATTAATATGCATCTAAATAAATTATGCATTGCAATATAATTATCTCACACGCAAAACAAAACAAAAAAAAAATCTTTGATCATCCTTTATTCAGTGGGGAGCAGGGGGAGAGGGGGTGGGATTAGAATTTCCATTTAGGGAAGATAGCATTTACAGTAACAAACTCTACACTTTTACCTTTGCGATTGTGTGGGGTAGCAAAATGTATTTTCATGGCATGCCTCCCAAACAGCTAATTTACATCTGGATACCATCTACTGTTTAGGCCCTGTTATGCTCAACATTAAATATGCAGATGCATCCGGACAGTATTATATCCACCTCCTGGATGACAAACCCAAATGGAACAAATGCAGCACCATCACCATCATTTCCAGGGGGCAGTGTGGTGCAGTATAGCTCACATGCAATCGGCCAATTGAATAAAGATGAGGATGAACCTACATTTAATGGTGGAACTTTTCCTTCCATATGCCAAGAAGCCTGCTGTTTGCCTCTTTTATACATTTTTTCCAAGCATGGGCATTAGCAAGTTCTCCACCACTGTTGCCATGTTTGCTAGTTTCCTGTGAAGCCAGAAGCTAACTTAGAAATGCCATCACACACATTAGCTAACAACCATGCCACCTCAATGAACAAAATAATGACAGTAGTGATGCTTAACAATAAAAACCGGGGGACCTATTGACCTGTAAGATTTGGCGACCCACAGATGCTACTTTTCACTTCAGCTCTCCAACAGCGAGCTATGAAGATTGTTGTTTTTTTTTTTTTTTATTCCCTTACCATTTGTGCCTGGTGAGAGGATAAACATGGGCCCTTATAATGATTTGCTTTTCACAGTTTTATATCTTATGACATTTTATGTCTGCTATAATTATTTGAGCATTTCATGTAGATATGTCCTGGCTTATGGAAATCAACACATTGGCCATTTTGACGAACGGATAGGAGAAATGGGTCTCCGTGTTGAGTCACGGATTACCAATTAAAGACTTTAGACACTTTGGCCAGTTTAAAAGGAGTAATTAAATATGTTTCCAAATTTTTCAGTTAGGCTATATTGTTTTTATTGGAACAATGAAAACATGAATACATGACTACCGGAGAGGGTGTATGTGTGGAGGGCAGAGTACATCCACATTTGGTAGAGAATGTTGTGACAACTATCTGGGTTAGGTGTTGTATTCCTAAAAAAGTGGAAATTTTGCCTGTAACAGATGTTTTGGGTGAGTTTAATAGATTTCTTTACGTAGGGGATGAAGCATATAAACACAGAATCAGGAAGAAGTGTAAAATTCAAACCTACAGTCACATTTTGTCTGGCTTGTCATGGATGCCGGAATATTGAAAAATGTGGATCTGCGAATGAGGGGGGAAAAAAATGGTGATTTTGTGGAAAGGTGATGAGACCTTTGACATGTTTTTATGCACTTTCATTTAGAATAATTCTGGTCCATTGGGATCAAGGGTGTTGAATTGACTGCTCTGTGTCAGATCGGGGTATTTTACCGTTACTGTAACATCACTATTGTCTTTTCTATAATATTTAAGAATCTACCATTGCGGAGGGAATTTAAATGCTCTGAGGGGTCCCGTGTGAATAGATGCTAATTAGCTCAGTTAAAAAAAAAAAGTGCATGTGGGAATCACATCCTAAGAAAGAAAGAAAAAAAAAAAAATCAGTGGCAGCCTGGTTCTTCTGGTGATCAAACTCCGTATGCTTCTGTCAGACATATAATTAGGTGATGCTGAAGGATTATTTTACTACAGTGTCTTTTTATGCCATTAAAAACCAAAAACAGACACAATCGTGTGACAAGGGCTTAGTTTTTTTATTTAATATAAAAGTTTAAAAGCTATTCCGGAGTGCTGACCACCCAAACTACATTTCTAAAAAGGTATATTAAGAATGTTTTAGTGAATTAGCTTATTTAGCATGTTTTTTTTCCTTCTACAGCATGATAAAACCAGAATTTCTAATATAATTTATTTAGAATAATAGCGGCACAACAAAGTTGCAAAAAGATTTGGATCTAATTTTCTGTCCAGCAACCACTAAGGCACTTTGTCTCAACATAATCATGTCTGCTACACCTTCAACCTGTGAAAAAGGCTATGGTGTGTCAATGCGTCACCCAGCACAATAGGTGGCTACACATTAAAATATGTTCTTCATGTGAATGTAGACTCACCTGAGTTTGGAGGGAAAAAAAAAAACTTAACTTTGTTCAGAAATAACCTTTTAGCTTTAAAGTATTTTTGTACTGAAGCTGCTCATTTCTATCATCTCAGAGTGATGAATCAAGGAGCTGCACCTTGTCACCTTATCTCATATAGATGCATAGGAGGTTGTGTGGGAGGGCATCTGCAGAACATTCGGCGCTGTACAAGCTAGATTAGGTTGCTGTCTTGGACTGCTAGTGTTGTTGTTGATTGCTTTTATGTGAGAAATCTCTGAAAGATGCATAAACCCGGGCAAGACATAATTCATTTGCCTGATCAAGGCAAGAACTCTATTTTCAAATGTGGAGGGGAGGATTTAAGTGAATAATTTAGGATGATAATCATTGACGATCGCCAAACTCAACTTGTACTCCATTCACCTTCTCTTTGTGTGCCTTTGAGCATCAGTCAAACCAGAGATACTGCATGCCCATATGCATAAACATGAGTTTAGACTGCCTTTGACATTTATGCCCTCGATTTATTCACTTTTCTTACGTTTTGCATAGCCTGATTCATGTAAATCACCCGCACCTGTTGAGAGGTGCTGCCCCTGTCACTCCCGTCCCTCCGCAGATGTCAGCCTCCCGCTGACTCTGTCCTGGGACAAAATGTTAAATATTACTTTAGGGACAATGAGTCCCTTTACTAAAACTTTATTTCCTGGTACTGGAGATTTTTTTTAAACAGCAAGTTATTTGTTTTACACATCTGCCGTTGTTAATTCAAGACTGTGCCAGCTATAACGCAGCAGTCATGGTATAAGAAAAATGCAACCTCTTAATTATTGGATTAAGACAGCAGAGTATAACAAAATGATCTAGTTTTTACTAGATATGACTCATTTTGTTCAAGTCTACCTTCAAGTTCCAAACACTTGTTCCATATCAATACTTAAGAGGCCAGAGTCACAAATTCTGACCGTAAAGGACAAAATATATATACACATCGTCCTGATCGTCATTTTTGAGCTTGAAAAGAAGCTTGTACCGGGCATAATTACTGTATATAAAAACATAGTTGTGACTTCCTGTGACGTCATGGATGCGCTTGCAGCGTGTTAATTGAGCTCCGCTGGATGTCATTTAAAATAAAAACGACAACTAAAATAACTCGACGCTGAAATATAAATACATATATTAACGAAACATGAGTTCCTCCGCTGGACAAAGAAGACAAGATAAACTGGACCCCTCGAGAGGAAAAGACGATAAGCCGAATCCACCGAGCCCGACTAGCAAACACACAGCTAGTAGCAACACATGTCAATCAGACTTAACGGTGCTGGAAGAACTGAGAAAACTCCGAAAAGAAAATCAAGAGGGACATAACCACACTAAGCTGGCTCTTAGCCGCGTTGAACAATCTGTTTCGGACATAAAAGACCAACTGGTGGAGCACGAAGAAAGAATGGGGAGATTTGAGGAGAGACTCAGCACAGCGGAAGACACGGAGCTGCGCCACCATCGGGCGCTAAGATACCTGCTGCACCGCGATATTGAACTTTCGGCAAAGTGTGAAGATCTTCAAAACAGGCTGAGAAGGAACAATATCAAAATTTTTCAAATCCCGGAGGACAGTGAGGGAACAGATATGGCTGGTTTTGTAAAGGCTCTACTCCAGAAGGAACTTAAACTCCCACCGGACCTGGACATTAAGATTGAGAGGGCACATCGCTCACTGGCGGCTAAGCCGAAAGATTCAACGGCGCCTCCAAGATCAATAATAGTGAGATTTCTGGACGCGGCGGTAAAAGATACAATCATAAAGCAGGCATGGAGCCAGGGGACAGTTCTCTTTCAAGGCAAGCGGATCTATTTTGATCAGGATTACTCTCCTGAGCTACAGCAGAAACGGATGAAAGTCCACGAAGTTATTAAACAGCTTAAAAAGAAGAACATACAGGCAAGGTGCCTGTATCCAGCGCAAATAAAAATTAAGCTGAACACCGGGGAGAAGACGTTTGCGTCGTTAACGAGTGCCGCAGCGCTGCTGAAGGAGCTGGGGATTGACGCGCGATGCGGGGAGAGGGAGCGCATCGAGGAGGAGCTGAAGGATGGATGGAGGAGCCAAGGGAGGAGAAAAAAAGGAGCGCTTCTGTCACCAGCTGATCTTCAGACCCTTTTGCAGGAGGAGGACTAAAGGGATGTTACCATTGAGACGGGTAAAAAGGTTGTTTCAAGTAAACTAGTGATAAGGTCGGTAACCCCACACTGATTATAACTAACGGACTCATAGGAATACAGTAAAGCGTCAAATTATTATGATCCTAATATATATTGTTGTCACAAAATAAATTAATGTGTTAGACAGCCCAAAGGAGGCTATGTTTGAGTTGATGAGTGGAATACACTCTCTGAGACCTTTTTTACATGTTAGTGTAACATTGGTCATATTTGCACTGTGTGTGCTTTTTTCCACAGAGAGGGTAGGTCACACCTCTCTGCCCCAGTACCATCGGGGATCTGGCACAGCCAGAGTTAAGATGCTGTGTCAGATTGATGAAGTGGAAGCTCAGTTTTGTGTTAATTACACTGTTCTTTGTGTTTTGTTTTTCCTGACAGTTATAATTAAAGTCACTTTGTTAATCAGTAGATACCCTTTGACATCCAAATGTAAACAGGCAGGGAGTTATATCGAAAGACTCTATATATATGGACCATGGCTGAGCTGAATTTTATAAGTTATAATATAAGAGGAATTAATAATCCAATTAAAAGGAAAAAAATTCTGGGACAACTAAAGAAGCTGCACTGCTCTGTTGCTTTGATTCAGGAAACACACCTATCAGAGACTGAACATCTAAAACTGAAAAGAGAGTGGGTAGACCAGGTTTACAGTTCTTCATATGGGAGAAAAAAGAAACGAGGGGTAGCTATATTGTTTAGTAAATCTGTGTATTACAATAATGAGAAAACCTTTCATGATGACGAAGGCCGATATGTTATGGTAATAGGCACAATTGGAGGAGTAAAGATAACCATACTTAATGTTTATGCCCCAAATGAAGATTGCCCACATTTTATCAAAATGGTCACAACTCTACTTGCAGATAAAAGCGAAGGGATTATACTGGTGGGGGGTGACTTCAACTGCACCCTGGATTCAAAGTTGGACAGGTTACCTACAATAATAAAATCTCAATCTAGAATGTCTAAGGCATTATCAACTATGATGAAGGAACTGGGACTAGTAGATATTTGGCGTCAACTCCACCCCAATGAGAGAGATTTCACGTTTATGTCCCAGGTTCATGGGAGCTATTCGAGGATAGATCTTTTCTGCGTAACCAAAACCGAATTGCATAGGATAAAAGAATGCACAATTGAGCCAATCACTATTTCAGACCACGGCCCGGTGACCATGAAAATGAATTTAGGAATAGATAATCATTTCAGACATTGGAGGCTCAATGTCTCATTATTAGCAGACACAAACATTAGACAAGAAATACATAGAGCCCTGGTTGAATACTTCACCATAAATGATGATGGTAGTGTCTCCCCCTCAATTGTATGGGATGCCAGTAAGGCCACAATAAGAGGGCAGATTATTTCTATAGGATCCAGGATAAAGAAACAAAGGCTGGCTAAACAACAAGGATTGGAAGCTGAAATAAAAAAGTTAACAAGAGAACATAAACAAATGGGAAAGAGCGATACTTTAAAAAAATTAAAGGAGGTTAGAAAACAACTGGATGAAGCTCTGACATATAAGGCAGAGGGAGCGCTCAGATATACCAATAGAAAATATTACGAAATGGGTAATAAAGCAAGCAGATTACTGGCTTTTCAACTAAGAAAGGCCCAATCTAGTCGCGCAGTTCCCAAGATCAGGAATCCAGAAACCCATCAGATTGAGACTGACCCAACTAAAGTCTCAGACTCGTTTGCAACCTATTACAAACAGTTGTATATGGCTGAAGAACTAGAATTTAAAGAAGAGAAAGTTACAGAGTTTTTAAGCCCTCTTAATCTGAATAAACTATCAAGTGAGGATGCAGAACTGTTAACAAAACCTATTACAGAAAGTGAAATTAGGGAAACCATCACCAAATTAAAAAACAATAAGTCACCAGGAACAGACGGCTTTTCTGGAGAATATTACAAAATATTTGTGCATGAACTCACTCCCATACTATGTAAATTATATAATTACGTACTTAAATCAGGAGACCCCCCAAATTCATGGTCGGAAGCCATATTAACTGTAATACATAAGGAGGGGAAGGACCCTCATCAGTGTACCAGCTATCGCCCTATAAGTCTACTCGGTGTGGATTATAAAATCTTGACTTCCATAATAGCCACCAGGATTCAAAAAAATATTAAGAAATCAATACAACCAGATCAAACAGGATTCATACAAGGACGTCAAGGAACAAATAACATAAGGAGAGCCCTGAACCTGCAGACAATAGCACGAGAAGACACACAATCGTCAATGTTTCTCAGCTTGGACGCTGAGAAAGCATTCGATCGAGTTGACTGGGTGTTTCTGAGGCAGACACTAATAGAAATGGGCTTTGGGAAAGAATTTGTGGCCTGGATCAATCTATTATATAAAGCGCCCAGCTCCAAAGTTAGAGTTAATGGTCACTGCTCCAGCTTCTTCAGGATTGAGCGAGGTGTGAGACAGGGGGATTCGTTGTCTCCTATCTTATTTGCCCTAAGTATTGAACCTCTGGCAGAGGCAATACGCCAAAGCGTACATATCCAAGGGATAGCAGATGAAGGGGGGTCAGTTCATAAAATAGCTCTATTCGCAGACGATATTTTACTATTTGTAAAAAATCCACTTCTTTCCATCCCTGCACTTATGAAATGCCTGTGTGAATATGGGTCAGTGTCTGGTTACAAAATTAACGAGACTAAGTCAGAAGCCATGATGATTTCAGGCACCTGGCCTGAACAGCTAAATAACAGTGTCTCCTTTCGCTGGTCCAAACAAGGATTTAGATATCTGGGAATTATTATTACACCTAACCCCACTCAGCTGTTTGAGGCCAACTATAGCAAATTAATTAGACAAATAAAAACTGATGTGACTCGCTGGGAGGTCCTTCCCCTTTCTTTAATAGGTAGAGTTGAGACTGTAAAAATGAACCTGTTGCCTAGACTTTTGTTCTTGTTTCAGTCCCTTCCTGTAAAAGTACCTGCCTCTACTCTAAACACGTTAGATAAACTAATTTCAACATTTATCTGGCAAGGGAAGAGGCCGAGGGTTAGATTGAAATGCCTTCAATTACCTAAGGAAAGAGGAGGACTGAGTCTCCCGAACCTTAAAAATTATTGCCGGGCTGCCCAAATAAATGCAATTGTGGCGTGGCTCGAAAATGACCGGGAAACAATATGGACTCAAATAGAGCAAGATTCAGTTAAAGCTGTTCCTCTTTCTATACTGCCATTTATTGATACAAAGTCAATTCAAAAAATTAGAATAAAGAACGAATGGATAAAACACACGTTAAAAGTATGGACAACAGTTAAAAAATTGCTCGGGGGACCGGAGTCCATCTCAAGGGCCATGTTAATAGTAGGGAACATAGAATTTCCTCCTTCGGTGTGGGATAGGGGGTTTAAAAGATGGGCTGATAAAGGTCTCTGTACAATCAATCAACTCTTTATAGAAACAGAATTCAAATCATTCTCTCAACTTCAAGAACAATTCGACCTCCCATCAAATGATTTTTATAGATACCTTCAGATAAGACATTATATCACAAGTCATAAAGAAAGGCATTTGGTCAGAAAAAAACCAAATGAAATAGAAGAGTACTTTATCAGTGTAATAGAGAAGCATTTCCCAACAAAAAAACACATATCTAATATATACAAAAGGTTAGTAACTGACACATTACAAAACACGAACAATATCAAGGAAAAATGGGAATTAGAATTAAATGTTATAATTGAAGACTCTACATGGGTGGATATATGTACCGACTGTCATAGGGGAATTAGCAGCCAACTATGGAAAGAATTTGACTGGAAAGTGAAGATCAGATACTTTATTACTCCTTTTATCATCTCCTCATTTGTGAAAAAACCTAGTGTAGCACTATGTTGGCGAAATTGTGGAAATATTGGAGACACCACACACATTTTTTGGGATTGTCCTGTAATACAGGGATTTTGGGACAATATTAGAAAGGAAATACAGGGAATATTGAAAGTAAAGGTGATGCCTGAACCTGTGATGTTTTTGTTGGGAGCCATACCTAAAAGTAAATATAACACAGATCAGAGATATATACTGAGGGTTCTTTTATTGATAGCAAAGAAAATGATTACTGTGCACTGGAGAGATGTAAAACCACCAACTATAAATCAATGGGCCCAGAGATTGAAACATGTTTACATAATGGAGCAAATGACTGCAAGCCTGCAGCTAACTATGGACACTTTTATACGAAGGTGGACTTGTATTTCAGAATATCTGGGGGTCTGATGGAGAGGACGAGAGATTACTAAAAGGAGGGATCTGATGGAATTCCTCATTGGGAAAGGGTACTGCTTGGCCACAGATTACAGATTGTGGATATTGTCTGCTCTGCCTGCTGTCATAATTGTAAAGACATTTGGTATTTTGTGTTTGTTGTGATGTATAAACTTACTATTTGAGTTTCTGTCAGGAAATGTTATGTTATGTAAGATTTATAAAATGGTTAAATAAAAAGTTCTAAAAAAAAAAAAACATAGTTGTGCCGTCTGCCAGCCAGCAGCACCGCAGAACTCTCAGAAAGCAGGATGGGGACAATTGATGCAGTTACTGTAAGAGCCAGTAGACTGTCCTGCAATGCCTCGCAGTAAAGTGACAGCTCCACATGGTTGACGATCAACCCGATCTACAATGTTACAATCACCTTTTGCACCTCTGCAGGATGTTACTGACTCCTTTAGCTCCAACACAGGCATAAATACATTTATACGCCTCGTTGAGCGGTGAATCGCATAAGGACGTTGCCCCCATATTGGATGTGGCATAGTGGAGAGATTTGGAGAAGATCCCTCAGTCATGTGCCGAGTGAAATTGTACCAAACAATTCACAGTCCAAACCAGATCGACTGGTATTACCATTCACAGGTAAGAAAAAAAATATACTTCCAATTGTATTTATACATTATGACATATACACATTTGTGGACTCCATTGCCTTTCCTTTACTCATTGTGGAATATTGGAATTCCAGTTAGGTGGTATTGTTGAATATGTACAGTGTTTTTGTCTACTAACAAAAACAGAAACAAAAAAGCTCTAGTCTTAAATTTGATTGCCAATATGGATACATTTTTTTTATTTTTTAGCTCTCAAAATATTTGTGAGGCCCAGAAAATGCCTTTTGCTGCTCGTTTTTCGGCGTTTGGATCATTAGGGAAAGGACTTCCTCAAACTCCCACATCACAAGAATGGCCCATTTGTCATCACGCATCCCCCTTCCTCCTCGCCCATCTTATATAATTAGGGAGAAATCCGGATGCGCGTGTGCATCCTGAGCTGACCATCAAAAGCCCTTTGAAATGTAATGAGTAGACAGAAGTGACAGTGAACAAAGAATGTTATCTGCAAAGCTCTAAAGATCAAGGGGGTAGTTCCATTCCATCTTTACTCATTTAGAGTAAAACACATTGTCAGTGGGATCCAAATCAGCCATTTAGAAGTCCTGCTGAATTGCTCTATTTGGTTCAGTTTGGAGCAGGTTCATTGATTGTAAAAATTTAAAGTGAAATTTCAAAGTCACCTTCACACTTTGTTGTAAAGAAATTAATTTAGACTGGACTAGTCTGTGCTTTTTATTTAAGGCTCTACTGAAACTCAAACTGAAAAAAAAGGTAGAATTTGACAGCAAGGTTCTTACAGGCCTCAATCTGAGAAGTAGCAAATAAAATGTTTTATCTTAAAATGTTTTAACCCATAAAACCCTGAAAAATGTGATGTGCATGCTTATTAAGCCCTTATTACTCTTGTACCGCTTAATACAACACAGTACAGTTTCCTTAAATCAGCAAATGGTATTAAACCACAGTTTAATGCTAAAGGCAAATACTTCCTGACTAGTGCTGACGTTCACCCAACAGCAGGAATATGACCCTGACAATACAGCCAGAGCTCTGATGGATAATTGTAATTAGTCGACCTCTTATATTCACTTGTTTGAGATCGTAGGGGGACTGAAAATATTCAGATTTTAGCTTCAAATTAAAACAATGTGAGTTTCCATTCACTACACATCTATAGACTCCTTTGAGTTTGGCTATAAGGAAAAAAATCCCAACAAAAGTTCTTTAAATGCATTGGGGGGGGATAAAAAAGCACAGTGATAGAAATATTTTTGCAAGGCACTGTAATTACAAAGCAGAAGGGTGTGTAAAAAAAGTAATTAGGTGTTGAAGATCAAGCAAAAAGAACAGGGACAAAGAGTCAGGTACAAAGTATAAAATCACAGAGGATAGGTAAAAAAAAAGCAAATCAATGGAGGAATGATGAGAACCAAAAGCATTAAAAAAAGAGATTCTTTTAATGAGGCTGGGGAGGAAAATAAAAGTGAATAAGAGGCAAAAGCAGACGCGAGACAACATGGAGGGAACAGAGGATGACATCATTTGTTGAAAGAACCAAAAAAAGTTATTAGATGTAATCACAGCAGAATAAAGTATAAAAACTATTTCAATATATAACAAAAAAAAAAAAAAAGATACATGCAGGGATTTATATATACAGTTTATTGTCAGTACATGACAATTTTCTCCGGGCTATTTCTGAAACGGCATCAATACCATCTGTGGAATGCAGTAACATCATTAAACATCTGATGTTTTTCTGCTCCGATGCATGAAGAATGACTATAAGAAGTTGTCACAACGTTCAATACAAATTGGTTGTGGGCATGTAATAGAGACGGAATGTGCATAAATTATAGAAGTCATTCTTTTTTTTATCCCGCACAGTCCATATTTCGCAACATCTCAACCGCTCGCAACAGCCGATCATCCGTTACATTTCCACTAATTCATTAAGTGCATTCTTTATCATTATTATTGTGAAACGTGCTTCTTTATTTCGCTAAGATGCAATATCATGCCTGGGTGGCTGCATGCATCTTTTTTTTTTTTTTAATGTTTCACTAATGAAGTGAGCCATTTCTGCGGTATGAAATCATCATTTTACACGAGACAACCTCCCACTGTTTAAGATCTCTGCCCGTTATTTACAAGACGGCAGTGGCTTGTGCTTCCTTCAAAGCTCCAACTGGCCTCGACACAAGATTAAAGAGCATTCAAGATCCCTCAATCTCGCGGCTGTTCGGTCACACAGATAGGTTTGTCATCATTACTTCTTTGGTGGGATTACATCGGTCAGAAGAGTGTGGGGTGGGGGGGTGGCGGGAAGACCAGCACTCTTCACTTGTGTGTCCAGCATCGAGCTGTCTCAATCCGTAAAAGGAAATATATCAAAGGAGCCAGGGGATGTTGCACTTTGATCTCTAGTCAAATTTCTGTCTTAACTCGACATCAAATTATTTCAATCTGCTGTTCAACATGGAGGAAAGGAGTGAGGTGCTCTCCAGCAAGGATTTGTGAAATATTTCTAAAGGACAAGTGACGAAAACTCAAGAAAATCTGAACTGCTTGTCCAACGCTTTGCAAAAACTTACCAGAATAAAATAATTTACAAAAACTGGAAACCGTTTACGTTCCCTACACCCCACAACAGCAAATGCAAATACATTAGACGGATTCTCTAGACACCATCATCAAAGCTGACTAAAACTAAGGTGCAGAGAAAATATTGGAGTGCTGATTGCACTGAGTGGATGAAAGGCTTTTAATAAATAATGTCCATGGTAGTGATCACAATGGCTGAGTGCTACTGAGCACAAGTCTTGTCCATGAAGGGAAAAGAGAAAAATAAAAGAAAAATGATCTGTAAATCCATACAGTTGAACAATATATCCATGTATTCATTAGTCAGATACTCAGAGGGAGAATTTAGGTTTATTTGAAAGTTAAAAAGATACCATTTGGGTCAGTAAAAACAAACAAAAAATAAAAGCAAAAAGTAACAAAAAAAATGTAATACTCACTCATCTGATGTACTGGATACTGTACAGCAGTACCCTGGTCAACAGGGTTCGTAAATCATCTGGAAAAACCCAATAATTTAAGAAATTATAACATTTTGAGGTCTAGAAGAGAAAAAAAAAAGTTGAAAAACATTTCATTTTTTATCTCCCATTTTCTAAAAGTCAGAATGTTTATTAAATGTTGTGGTTTTCACCTCAACTTAAACTGTGAGATGCTGCAAATTTGATAAAGACAAATATATTCAGATAAAAAACAATCCATCACAGTAATCATTTTGTTTTTAGCCAACTTTGAAAAGGTTGAACTGCATCTGAGGTTTATAATGTCTACAATGTTTCATATTTTCATATTTTAACTTACAAACAAATCTGAGCATGTGGCCATATCACAGAAGAATAGCAAATTCTTTAAAAATAGACTCAGACAAGAATAAATCAAAAGGTGTGCCACTTAAGATTTTTTTTTTTTATATATAACGAGGTTTACTTTTCATGTGTCCTCCGTCATGATAAAATACATTTTAAAATCTGTTACATTATATCAAAAAAACTAAAAGATGCTTTCTCCAATCTATCCATCATTATACAAGCCTATAGTCTGAGTAGTGCAATAGCCATTGACTCACAGGCGCATCATTACTGGAGCACACTTAAATCCTTATGCAATAATAATGGACTGATTATGTGTACTAGAGTACGATGGGTCATCCACAGCCACTGTGTTTAATAAAAACCAGACCTTACTAATATGAGGTATTCTGGCAACACATTTTCCTGCTCTCAATCTGAATTCCTTCTGATGTCTTCAACCTCACCAGACAAATCTTTATAAACCAATAGTCAGGGAGAAGATCCTTGCTCTACCTTCTGGGGTGGCCACCATGTTAAGCATTCATACCTCAGTTATGGAAATTCATTGTTATCATATCCCAGCACTGCTTGACTGTTTTTCTTTCCAGTCTTTTTATATACCATATTTCAGCATCTAACAGATTAATGCCACTGCTGTGATCAATGGGAAGTAAAGTTGTACAAAAAAAGAAAAGAATTATTTATACATACACACACTAATCTGGGTAGAATTTTTTTGAACGCTTAAGAGTAGTAGCTTACATTGGGTAAAAAAGGCCAGTGCATGGAGATTTAGAATAAAAAAAAAAAAAAACTCTGTTCTTACCCACAGTTTTCCATCTGTAGCGCACATTGCAATACAGCTCATGTTGGAATCAGCTGAGCTAAAAAAACAAAAAAAAACAAAAACACACAGCTCAATGTTTCTAATGCATTACTTCGGCATCAGACAGACTTGCAACAACCTAATAAGACAATTCCCTGTTTGTTTCATCTGTGGACTTCAACGATATCTGTTTGCCGCAGATATCCTTGATGTCTACAGATGGTTTTTCCAGACCAAGCAGCAATTATTATCCTGGGAGTGCTAGGAATCTCAGAGATGCTACACATAAAAAAAAGGGAAATCATTTTCACCTGGTGCAGCAGGAGGAAAAAGTTTTCCAGACTTAAGACAAGACCTATGTCAAGGTTTTTGGAGGTTCCCAGCTGCAATCTCCAATTTAACTGTGGCATTCGCACACATTTTCTTTTTAAAAGTTAACACGGTTTGTTTTCCTGTTGTTTAGAAGTCATAAGTTTAATACTGCTCAGAAATGTTACATCAGACCTCTTTACGTCTTCAATGGGTGATTACAGAGACAATTTTCCCCTGAAACAAAAATGGATTCCAGTTACACCTTAATGTCCCTTGTGGATACAATTATTTTTTTTCTGGCCCTATGTTCTATCGTATGCTTATTTGTTGTGCTTAAATGCATAATCTGTTAAAAAAAAATTAAAAATGTGGCCGACAAATGTAAATATATTTGTACAGAGTAACGAGGGTTAGGTAACTGACACTTATCACAAGGTACTAAAAAAAAAAAAAAAAAGTAGGGTTTTGGCGTATAATTAAACTCATATAGTCTTTCATACATTTTAAATTACCATTCTGGAGAAATTGGAGCATTTTCCTGTGTAAACACACACACACAATGAAAAACTCATTGAACCACAACTCTGTTGGACAACCCTTCTATTGAAATATACAATACCCTTAAACATCTCAGAACCTGTATATTTTGATTTCACTTTTATTGAAAACAAGTGTATTTGTATTCCTAAATTTCTCTCTGTGCCACATATGAAACAACAGGGACCAAGTTGCATAATAACGTGAAGATGCACAGTATTAAAATCTACATTTGACATGAACCACAACAAATCAACTTCAATCATATTAACCTTTGCAGCCTACTGTTTAGGATGATATACACACTTAATTGAAGTGTCCTTCCAAATTTTCCAAAACGTATTTTCTAAGTCTTTGTGTGGGACCTACCCAATTAATTTGGCTAGTCTTGGAAAATGAGTGGCTGTCATTCAGGTACTACTTTGTACAGTGTGGGTTGTTCCCACCAAGTCTTACAGTAATAAATAAAATGTGCTTATTTTGCTTAATATTGAGTGAATTCATGAAAATAATGGGGCTTTATTGTGTATTTATGAAAAATAATAGGGTTCTATGCTGTAAGTGGGACCCGAGGGCTGTGTTTAATTGTGGCAAAAATGTATTAATCTTAAAAATGACACTTACAAAGTAGTCACTGGTGGAATTAAACAGGCGTTGAAAACGACAGGGTCATGGCAAGTAAATCAGATCCAGAGCAGAGGAAACCAGTGGAGAACAATGAGAATCGGTGAGCTTATTTACTGACGCAGGGGTGGGGAAATGGCAAGCAAACCAGAGGAGCTAATTAGGCGAAAAGAGGAGCAGCTGAGGCAGAGTGAAGGCAGGGCAGCTGAAGGAGGCAGACTAATCAACCAGAACAGAGCTCAACAGACACACAAGACATCTATGAGGAAACGTATACAAATTCCAAACTTTAAATAAACTAGGAAGCTAAACATAGAACTAATATGGAAAGCAGCTATCTATCAAAAAAAAAAAAAAAAACTGCAGGGGGTGACCAAAGTGCTGCACATTAAAACAAGGTTAAAAAAAAAAAACATACATAACATACACATCAAAGCCAAAAATCAGTTTCACAGCAAGAGTATTTTAAAATGCCATACACAACAAGATCGCAGTGTATTAAAAGTCAGGGAATAAAGATGCAATTTTAAAAGAGATTTAAAAACAAGAGAAGAGGAGGCCTGTCTGATACGCAATGGTATATTATTCCACAACTTTGGAGCTTCAACAGCAAATGCTCCATCACCCTTAAGCTTCAGCCCAGTTTTAGGGACTGTCAGCGGCAGCCGATCAGCTGAACTAAGGGATCGGGCTGGGCAGTAAGGCTGAATCAGCTCACATAAATATGGTGGAGCAAGGTTGTTCAAACATTGAAAATGTTGAATATAACAACAGCTTAACATTAATTCTGTTTCGCACAGGGAGCCAGTGAAGGGATGCCTGGATGGGACTCATATGCTTGCGCCTATGGGTCTGAGTTAACAAACGAGCGGCAAAGTTCTGTACAAGTTGTAGATGGGCAAGAGAGGTCTGGCTAATACCTATACACAGTGCATTACAGTAATCAAGACGATAAAAGCATGGACTAGTTTCTCCAATGTCTATCTAAGATTGATTTCACCATTGCTATTTTGTGCGGTTCTTAAAACGTGTCTGAGTAACACTACTGACCTCTTTCTAAAATTTAAAATTAGAGTCAAACTTTATCCCCAGATTGGTGTGACATTCCCTGAGCTAAAATGACAGTGAGCCAAGATCTACATTTGGGGAGGGACAGCAACTCTATCCAAACAATATACATTATGTCTTGTTTTCATTTAGCCTAAGAAAGTTAAAAGAAAGCCATGGTTTATTGTCTTTAAGCCAGTGTGTGAGTTGCTGGACAGTGTTTTTTTTTTGCGCCGAGGGGCAATAGAACTGGCAATCATCAGCATAACAGTGAAAGAAAATGCCACATTACTTAAAAACAGAGCCCATGTGGAGTAGGTAGAAAACAAATAAAAGAGGGCCGAGGATTGACTCCTGAGGGACCCCATGTGGTAAAGGAGCTATGTACGACATAAAGTTGTCGATTTCTACACAAAAACTCCTTAGTTAGGTAGGACCGAAACCAATTAAGGTCAATAGCCCTAATGCCTACTCAAAGCTCAAGACGAGAGATCAAAATACTGTGATCAACAGTATCGAATGCAGCAGACAAAGACTACTGTTAATGATCTGAAGTACACTTGGTCCAACAGTAGCAAGTACCTCTGCACTAATGAGTGCAGGGCAATTGAAATGACATGACAAACCCCAAATGGCAAAAAATAACAACAGAGTATGGCAAGCTATTTTAGGACACAATAAACAGCAGAGAAATGGTAAAAACACACATACAAAAGAAAAACAAGACCCAAACACTTGGGAATCATGGCAGCAGGAGGAGGGAATGTGAGCAGAATGTAATGTAGAGAATATGGTGCTTGGCTCATGAGTAGGCCAATGCTTTTCTCTCTGTCCTGTTATGTTACAAAGCTGTTCAAACTCATTGTAGTATTTTATGACATTTACCATATTAGCTTATTAATACTCTAATTGGAAGGTTTGTTGTTGTTGTTGTTGTTGTTGTTTTTCAAACAGGAAATATTTCCAAATAGCCAAATTTAACTTCAGTGCAAGCAAGGAAAATGTGTAGGCACCCACTTTCAACCAGATGACCAGCAGTGGGTAGCCCTTGAAAACTAAGATTGCTTCAGCACCTTGTCCATGCTCAATGCCCAGGTAATGTAGCAATGTTTCCTTCACAGGCTTCCATCCAGCATTGCCTTGGGGTCATAAAATGATCAGCTGAATTTCAATTTTCTTTTTTATTATTCTTTTATCTGTTGTAGTTTGTCTGCTTTTACAACACTGAGAGTTTATGACATTTTGCCCTAAATAAAAAAAATAGTCATTGTTGTGTTTTCTTGAAACTTAAACTCCAAAGTATTTAAATCTAGATCTACAATCTACTAGTTTATCCATAAAAAAGGTTATATGGGGAACAAAACATTACATCTATGCTTTCTGTTCCTAAAACACCATTTTATTGTAATTTCAATGCCACGCAAATGGGGGCAGGCTTGCAAGAAAATACAGTACATGTCATTCATTGAACGTCACATGATGTAACAAAAAATCAAATAATAAAACTCTAAATATGCCAGTTATATCACTGTATGACAGGAAGTAATTTCTTCCCAGTACATAGAGTGAACAACAAGAAAAACATACTGAACACTGTGACCATGTCAAGTCATATTTCATTCTCGATATTCTTAATCATAATAATAATAATATGTTATCTATAAAAGTGCCTTTGATAACACTGTCACTGACACTGTACAAGACAAGTTAAAAGCACAAGCAAAAGACACAATAAGCCAGCAACTTAACCTAAAAAAAAAAAACACATTACAGATAATACACTGCAAAAACAGAACCAAAAATAAGTACAATTTTCTTGAAATTAGTGTATTTGCCCTTAATTTGAGCAGGTAAATAAGATTATCTGCCAATGGAATTAGTATTGTGACCCCTAAAATAAGATAATTAGACATACTGCACTTGAATTAAGATGATGGAGATGAGTTGTTTCTATTTTAAGAGTAAAATTGTTATTCCATTGGCAGATAATCTCACCTACTCAAATTAAGGTCGATTGCACTAATTTCAAGAACATTTTACTTATTTTTAGTTCCCTTTTTGCGATGTATGTAGATTTAAAAAGGTGAGTTTTGACACGGATCTAAAGCTGAGGCAGGGAGTTAACATTGCGGATGTTGGGTGACAACTGATACCAGAAATGAGGGGCAGAGCTCTGTCCCCCATGGTGCTGAAGTGGAGAGAGGAGAGAGAGGGTTGCATTTGACTAAGGATATAAGTGGAATGGAGGCTGAAAGAGAAACTGAGGCGATTTATAGCATGAAGATGGATATAATCAGACTGGGTAATATTATTAATTTGGGAAGAAAGGGGAGATTGGGGAGCTGTCAATAGTCAGAAAACATATTGATATTTGAGAGGCTGAAATTGGTGCCAATAAAGAGAATGCCTGTTTTATTCAAGTTTGATAGACAGGAGAGGGGGTAATATGATGAGGGGTTTGCAGGAGAGGTAGAGCTGGGTGTCACCTGCATAGCAGTGGTCCTGAGTACTGATGGAGAATGAAACCGAGGGGAGACGTTAAATACTAGAAAGAAGCTGCCCCAGGACACAGCCCTGGGGGACACCAAAGTGACAGAAGCAGGTTGAGAGCAGATACTTTGTAGTTGGATGAACTGAAAAGATATGAACAGCACAAGAACAGGGGGATATCTGTCATGCCAATAGAGGAAAGTCTGAAGAGAAGAATGGAGAGTGAGATGGCGTCAAAAGCAGTGCTCAGATCAAGGAGGATGAGGAAGGATGTGCCCGAGTTTGCTGCCAGGAGGAGGTCATTGGTGATTTTGATTAGGGCTGTTTCAGTGCTGTGTTGGGACGAAAACCAAATTGGAACTGCTCATATAAATTGTTGATGGCTTCTCCTTTCAAACATTGTTTGAAACAAGAAGTCTTTTAAACAAACAAAAATAAATTGTGGGCAGCATTACAGATGTGTACTACAATAGGAGATTTGTTCAATTGAATAGGAGAATAGGAGGTAGGGAACAAAACAACCATTGTAAAGTTCTTTCTCTGTGAAGCAGTGAAGGAAAATGTACATTTTACATCCTTTGCAAGAACCTTCACTCCATGTTCCTTACTTCCTAAATCAGTTCACATTTTAAAATGATGCCCTTAATATTAGGTTTCTGATCTAATGAGTTACATATTTCTTCTGCCTTTGCTTTATTGTTACACCTAAATGTCTAGCTAATAAATTGTTACCTTTTTTATTTGTAGGTTTCCAACTCCATTTGTAATATGGTGGCTGTACCCAATAAACAGCGTCAACGTTGTAAAAATAAACAGTTTATTTGCACTTCTGACGGTTTATATCTTACTCAACCAGTGGGAGACCCGATAACTTCAAAAGTATATTTGCTTCTGAGAGTCCCCTGTGGTCAAATAGTCATTAGCTGAAATATTTATTAAGTAGGCCGAACGGCTGTCAGTTGGAGCCACTTTAAGGATGCTGAATGCCAAATGCAGATAGAGCATCTCCACAGCACTGCAGGTGATAAGTAATGCAATTACAGTTCCAATGCTCCAACATTTGGGGGACAGAATTTGGCAATATGGCATCTCCAAGTTATGACATGTCCAAAATAAAAAAAAAAAAACAAACATCAGTGGTAATCTGTTTTAGCTCAAGATCAGCTAAGCACTTTACCAGAGCATTATTTACTTAAAGCAGATTATCTTTTACAGCGTTTAAATTAAAAGCAGATTTTTGACCGAGTGACCAAGGTAAAAGTTTAGAATGTGGAACTAATACTTTTACCTGGACTCTTGACACCTCTTCGGAGTTTCAACGTAAATATTCTTTTCTCTGCTTTCAGTGGGGGTCGGCTTTCATCTGTGGTCAAGAGTCAAAGGAAAGGTTAGAATTGCTTTGAAGCGGCACTGCATGGCCCAGTGCGTCATAACAGGAAGGCACATGTAGACAATTCCCGTGGAGCCATCCGGATAGCCACCCAGGGGTCAAGTAGTGACAGGCCCAGTAAACATCTTCTTCTACGAGTGCTTCAGCAGACGCCTGTATCACTTCACAACCAAGAAGAGCATATCTTCCAGCCACAACACTAATGAAACAATGTAATTCAAGACGCTATTTCTGCTCTTAACTGGGGAATTTGGATTTGCAGGGCAGGGCAATAACACGTTCTGTCAACAGAAGAATTCCCCTTACTTTGTCTTTTTAAACAGACTGCTGGTGGTCCGTTAGTGGCAGTCTAAGGTATGACTCAAAGTCATATGTGTTGATGGATCCTAAGCAACCCATACATGGCTAAACTGCAGAAACAACATCAAGATGTGAAAGAAAATGTTCTATAAATGCATCTGAAATGTGTTTTCTCCATGAAAGACTATGTTTAATCTACAATAAATGGCCAAATTATTAATTACAGTGAGTAAAATCTGTGTGGTCACATAAGCAGGCTTCTTATTGACTAACCCAACCAAATCTGGGATTTAAACTCAATGTTTCTTTCCTATATCACTCACAGGGGCCCAAGGTTTAAAGAACGCATCTAAAAGTCGACAGTCCAATCAGACACTAATGCACGTATGCTGTCGAGCCAGGGTTCCAGTCAAGAGCCATTTTTTCCCACCGGCTGGGCTTTTTCATCATAAATGTTTGTAAGTGCAAACATGAAGGTCACGTCATAAAAAGAAGGAAAAAAAAGAAACGTGCAACCAAAGTTGGCGGGGGTAGGTTACACTTGCGTATTTCATCTCCCAACAAGGTCGGTTACATTGAGAGGCAGCAGAGCGTCCTTTCAATCAATTTGAAGCGGCAAAAAAAGATTCCAGAAAGACACATGTTGTGATTTGGAGAGACACGTCTATTGCCACAGAGCAAATGCATGACATGCAACTTGAAACGGACATGTCAGTAACAATCTGCCTCAACCTACAGCTTTTACCAAGTCGGAGTGTTTAGAGTAAAGTACAGAGATGCAGCTAATCATCAAGGAGGTCCATGAGTTAGGAATTTTTACATCCAACCCTGGCATTGATCGTAAAACCTGTTAGCATCCGTACTGAATGATGGTCATTTTGTGCAGGCAGTTTTGTGATTGCTGTTTATTTTCTAAATAAAAAGTGCTTTCTTGTGTATGGATGGAAATGCATCGGCATGATTCGTCATAACATGATTGCGCATCGTTCATTACTAGCATGACAGGGATGGCAATCACATTTGTTCCATACAAATGTTCGAGGAACAAGCTACATTTTTTAATCCACCTTCAAAGAAATTGTATTATCTTGTTATGGTGCCCTGTAAAGACACAGTGTAAACTGGATTTACAGAGAAAGAGACTGTCTGTGAGGCAGTTTTTTATATATACCTACATGCCGCAATTGGTATGACCTCTGAGGACTTAGGAGTTGAGTGTTTGTGAAGAATGAAATGTCCTATTGTGGAATAACTTTTTTATTCTTACAGCCTTGGGTAAAAGAAAAAAAAAATCGCTGTTCTTTCACAATATGTACTGGTCTTAATCCACACATGCTTGTTTTGCGAATTTGTGAGGAAAATCAGAATACGAAAAGAAACCTTTGACATTGCCTTGTACGTCATGGAAACCCTACAGGCAAATAAAATTATGTAGCTTTTTAGTTTGTACCCAGTTGTATTACCCCGTTTCTAATTCAGATGTGTTTATTGCAACTGAGCTGTTATACCTTTTTATTTGATCTGATAACCACCTGGATTAGGTTGCTGTAAAGTTAGATTTAGTTGTCTTTCGCAATAAATCGTCACTCCTAAGAGACAATAATTGACTGGGGGTAGTCTTGGATGGCAGTCCTCTCTAATAAGGTTGGAGATTCATGCAAACAAAACATCAACAAGGTCCCCAGCCAACAATCCTGCATCCTCACTAAATGCCAAGTCCTCTGTACTATTCTGGGTTGTTTCTCCTCCTTCCAAGTTACAAACTGGAGAAATTATGAGACTCTGGAGAACATTCAGGAATTTCTTGGCACCGTAAAGAAAAAGAAAAAAAAAAAAAAAAAAAAAAAACCCCGCTTGTTTATTACCCTTCAACCTTTCGATGTCTCTCCATGTTTCCCTCCAGCAGTAAGAGTAAAATTATAAATCATCTCCCTGCAGACAAAATTTCATGCTTGATGGGTGAACAACTCTAGCATCTGGTGGGGTCCTGAGATGAGGGGGTGTTCCAAGTCTCTCCCGTTCCCAGCTTCCCCTGGGCTGATCCGCACTGCTGCCAGCCTCCTGCCAAACATGCACACGTGCAGCTAAAAAGATAAGATAAAACAAAAAAGGAGGGGGGGGGGGGAAGCTAAATGTTTAGCAGGACACCTTTTATCCTGTGTTTGCTATAAGAGCTGCATGGAGGTGCATGTGCAATTTCTGAGGCTGATTCATGTCAGGAGAAGGGGATTCTCTTCTGTGAACACCCACAGGACCCTGGACAGCGTGCAAACATACCTTGTACCTTTAAACAACAAGCCCGGAGCCTGCGCTGTCGCGACTTCTCGCTTCCCATTCCCCAACCCCTGGTAGAAATCCATCACAACCGTGTTACAGCAGAAGTGCGAAAATCCACAAAACCACCCTTTTTTTTGCCTGAAGGTGCAACGAAACACCCAGGCTTTGTTTGAGATGGTAGCAGACGTTGCATTCATGAGACAGGGCTTTGGAGATGTTTTTTTTTGAAAAAGTAGGAATCGCAAATAAAGGTTTTTGTTTTAATGAGTGTGGAGTCAGCGTAGAATATTCCAGTCCAGGGGTGACCGGTCTTCATACTGCAGCTTTTGAAGCTCCAATTAAGAAGCATACTTAAACACTCTCAGCTGCTTCTGTCACTCTGTTACGGTTTCTTTTTCTCTTTGCTGAGTTCCAAAACGCTGCCACGCAGCGAGGCTTCTTCTATACTTTTGTAAGCAATTGTTTGTAGACAGGCCGGCAAACAATCTTTACTTGACTTTGTTAGCACAACATGGCAAGACAAGAACTGCGTCTAATTTTACATCAGAATAAAAGTCTTCAAACATGGATACCTCGGAATGCAGCACACACTGTATCCTGGGCACCTGACTTTGCCAATTCCTGAGCTACAAGTCGCATACTGAAAGCAACCGAGCAGGAGTTCGCACGACAGGTTTCACCTTGTCATTGTCATTTCAGTTTCATAAAATTGTTACACCTCCAAAATGCAAACCTAAATAAAACGCTTCCTCACTACAGGAGCCATTTTGTTCTTATTTGGATAAGTACAGGTTTACTTCCACCCACTGCTGCAGCCCCTAGAGGACCAAAGGCACATTTTTAGATTTGTTTGTTGAATTTTATCAGACTTCATACCAACTCTATTAATTAAATTTCAATTTCAGCAATTGCTTTCCTTTCTCCTACCAACAAGGATTTTCTTTCAATCTAAAAAAAAAAATAATGTAGGAGAAAAACAGTGGTTTGGCAGAGGATATGACTTTGTTTGGTAAGGTCCAATCCTTCCTCGAATCCCTTTCTGATTTTCAACATTTTGAAAGATATACTACTTGACCCAGTGTGTTCAATGTTTAGTTCTATCTGATCTTTTTAGACTGACTTGTTTTAATGCAGCTTTGATCTCTGCCTTTGCCCTTTATTGTTCAGCATAACAATAATGATAAGGTTCTTGTTTTTAAACGAGTTTAATAAATTGATTTGATTTGACTTGACTGCTGATTCGAGAAAGCAGGCTTATCTTGAACCTGCAAAGAACAGCCGCTCTCTGAGTGCCCTCTGGTTGTTGGCTAAATGAGTGGAAATTAGTATATTGGACATCCCCCTTTTGAAAAAGTTAAATATGTTGTTGACATTTAGCACTGCTTGGGTTGTATGTTTTTCTTTCAATCATACATAAACTAAGCTACCCTTGGCTGAGGTCCGTTTATCTTTTCAGTCTCAATGTATTTTAGTGCAACCCATGCAATGTCTGTTATTGGCAAGAAATGTCTTACATCCCTTTTACCGGCTAGCTGTGCAGATCACCTTTAAATGCTACAGCACACCTTTGAGCATTAATCGAAAAACTATTTTGTGAGTCCTCTGGATGGATTCTTCTTTGTTAAAACGTTTTGTCTCGCAATAGCAATGCGGTTATTTGTGAGAAGGGCTCAGCCCTCTGGGAACCCAGGGGCCATCAGACTACTAACAGTCACTTGGTAGGATGATGGGACCATCATCCTACCATCCTACCATCCCACCATCCTGCATGTTAGCAGTTTGACTGTCACCATTAAGGCGGTTGGCACTCTTTAGTGGGATTGCGTGAAAAATATTTGAAACCTCTCTGGTCTTATGTCTTTCTACAGAGTCCTTCCTCTTCTTCTCATAAACATGAAGGTGTTTCACTTCTTGTGTCTCTCAGCCAAGTTCAAAGTCTACGATGAGAGCAGCAGAGCTACAATGAACGGATAATCGCTAACCTAGCCGCTAGGCTAACTGAATACATAGACACTAGAAGAGTGCATGTGCAGCCAGCAAGCGGAAACCCAGAAGGAACAAGCGCACACACTGGCATTACGTGAGCGCGTCAGAATTATTGGCATGTGGGACAACCAATAGATAAGGTGATCCCCCTAGAACGTCAGGGGGTAAGTATATAATGTCAATGGGTGAGAGCAGGAACAAACCTCTGACAAATCCATGCCCTTCGAACCAAACATCAAAGATTGGTAATAGATTTTTCAGGCCTGCAGCTCCCACAGATAATGTTTTTTTTTGTTTGGTTTTTTTACATCTGTATTGACTACTTTCAGGATGGAAGTACAATTTTATCCAGTATAACAAAAAAGTGTTTCTGAACTGGATTACCAACTTTAGCTTTAAACTGGTTGAGCTACGTACTATGCAGAGGTATTGTTTACAAGGCTGAGTTCACCTGTAACTCCCGAGACTGAAGAAGTCTCTTGGAGGAGAGACAAAACATTTCAACAAAGAAGAACCCTTCCAGAGGCCCTACTCATTTTTTTCTACCTGGGTTATTAACCTCTACACAAGACAGTTGGGGCTATGACTACTTCACCAGCAAGTCAGGGGTGACACAGCATTGGGTTGACTTCAACCACCCTCACCGTCTTTGTCCTTTCCCAAAACACATGGAGATGGTGAAGGTCTTCAAGTGTTTTCAGTTACTGACACCCTTTAGGGAGGGGAAGCCAAAAAAAGCCCTTAACTAATAAAGCTATTCACTAAATAAGCTGGCTGTTGAGAGAGCTGTTGGACTGTTTATTTATAGAAAGTTGAGAGGAAGGAGAACTTGTAGTTAAAAAAAAGATGCATATGAATTAAGGACCCACGTTAAATTCCTCAGACTTTATTCATAGGAAAATCACTTCCAGATGTTTTCATTCGCTTAATTTTTGAAGGACAAATGGAAGGACAAACAGCTAAAGAACTGAAGGAATCTGGGCTCGAAGGACTAAGATCTAGGTCTTCCTCTTTGATATTTTTTTTATCCAAAGGGTAAAACCAATTTTCCTTTTTATGGCAACAGCTGATATAGTAAACCCTTTGAGGTAAACAAAGCATCCATCATTGGAATATGTGAGTATTTGCTCAGTCTGACCAAAATCTGTCTTGACCCCCCCACATTTGATCAGTATGTGTGATATTCACTTTAGCCAAGGCAACAATGGTGACATTCTTCATTATTCTGTAAGGAGAGTCCCCATCACAGGTGTATAAGGATCAAGACAACAAATGCTGGAAACAAGATAGTTGACAAGTGCACCGAGACAGCATCAACTTTTGGAGCAAATATATGCTTGTTCAACACGAAGAACAGCTTTTCGCTGCAGCCGAGACATATGGCCGGCTCCTGTTTCGACAACAAGACACTGTGTCACCTTGCTGGCCACCTGCAACCAGTGGCCAACCGGGAGGCGGGCGGGAGCACTTAGGGTGATGCACGCATATGCGGTTCGACAAACATGTTTGTTGTTTTGCATTATCCCAAAAGGCCATATGCTTATCGTCTTGACCTTTCTCCGCGTCCGACGGCATGTCACACACTCCGTCACCGCAACCAAGCAGGCGTGAAGAACAACCAGGGAGGGTCAGGAGCACAGAGCCTTCTGTACAACACGCCCGCTCTCACTCTGCCTTTCTTCTTCTCCGACCGGCTTCCCCTCCGTCCTCCTCTCTCTCCTACGTTTCTGTTCTGATGCCCCGCACGTCCCAGTGAGCGACAGCGATTTGCATGATGTGATCGGCCTCTGCCTTCCTGCAGCTCCTTAGAAGTGTGTGTGTGTGTGTGTCTTTGTGTGAGTGTTAATGTGCGCAGGCCGACTGCCAGCCAGCTTCACCGGCAAGAAAGAGCTTTGAGCCTATAGATATCTCTTAGAGCAATCAGGGAAATATTCAAATACTCCGATTCGTGACAGGCGGAGTGTGCCACTTGGCATGCATTTTTAATCCTGTGTGAGGATTGGGTGTTGTAGTGCTGCTGATTTAAGGTGAGGTGTTTGTTGGGATGAAACTAGGGCAGGTAGCATTTCGGGGATATGTGCTTTCACACTTGACAGCCACAAAAAAAAAAACAAAAAAAAAACGGTGCAGATATCTGCAAGAAAATTGCCCATCAGAGGCGGAAGTATAATAAAACTATTCCTTTAATCCTTTATTTGTCCCGTTGCATTTAACAAAGCAAGTCGGACAAAATGCTCTCTATTTGGCTTTTAGTTTCCTTTGGAAAGAAAAATGCCATACCAAGGCAGGCAGCGTGTGGCATCAATAATTTGGAGAATTACAGAGGCGGGTAAGTTATTCATGTTAAACAGTACTTAATATGTTAATATGTTTAGTATTAGCATGGACTCTGACAAAGATTAGTGAGATCTGTAATAGCAGTGAATCGTTAAAACAATCAGGTTCTGTTTATGAAGTGATTATTAGAGAGCCCTTTTAGCAACATGTCCATGCCCTTTGGTGGACCCAAGACAACACAGTGCATACTTGTGGAGGTAAACAATTTGCAGTTTGCAAAATATTTTCAACTAAAAATCTAAAAAAAAAAAAATGTGGCATGTTGGTGTGTTGCAATTGAGGCTACAAGTCACTCCAGGGTTTCTTTTAGCTTTGCACACGAAGAAACTGAACATTTTGGTAAATGTTCTTTGCAAAAATAACCCATGCTCAGTCATGTTGGATGGAGAGCATCTGTGAACATCAACTTACATTTATGCTACGCATTCTCAATTGGACATTCTAATGTGAATGTGCTTTGAATTTAACCTTTTCTTTTCCAGGATTGCCCTACTTTTCACTGCACATCACTTCTAATCAACTGTCTCTGCTTAAGAAAAGTATTCCCACAACATGATACTGCCACTAATTTGTTTTATAATGTGGTGGAGTTATTATTTTTGCTCAGACATTAAAAGTGTAATTTTGGCCTCAATTTAACCGGAAAACCCTTTTTCTAAACATTTGCAGGGATATGATAAGAGATTTTTTTTTTTTACTTAAAAAAGACAGTATTCCGTCAGTGCAGAAGAACACCAAGATCTGAACATGATAAATGTGGTTATAGCTTGAAGGAACATTGATCATTGACCAAACAGAAAATGACTATTCATTAAACTTGTGATGCATACTGTATGTGAAGGCAAATCCTTTCAGGCTTCAATGAACTTAAACTGTTTAAGCTGTGGCCTCACCTGAACTCCTTGGCCGGTACCTTGAGGAGCACAATGAGACTGAGATGTTCTATGGGTCTCTGTTTCCAAATTCCAAAAAAATGAACAAAAGAAACCCACTGGGAATCAAGTCATATCCATAAAGACAATATCCCTTCAGCTCAGATGATCTGTAAGAAGCAACTTCTAGCAAAAAAGAATGTGACAATGGACAATAATCTAATCATTTTAAACATACTGATGTCAACAACTTAATAGCATAACAAAGTTATGCTATTATATTATAAGCACGGTGTGAGTGTATCACTTCTCATCTTGATAAAATAAAACTGATAAAGAAAAAAAATAGATGTATATCTACATTTTAGACAAGCTTTAGCATTTAAATCTAACTCCGAACAAACACAAGTAGGTCATGTAACCACTGAACTCTTGCTGAATTCTAGCAGCCCACACTAAGCTATCTCACTTCCAAATACACTTCAGGGTAATTAATTAAATATTTATCCATACATTACTTTTACAAAGTACATATACAAGTAAATATGCAACATTTTAAATAAAATGATTCTCAATCTGGCTCCACAGCGATAATCATGAGTGCTTGATAATGCATACTCTTGAATAAATGAATGCAATGACTGCAGTACTGTACCTATTTATGAAGCACAGGAATTGTAAAAAATATTTGATTTCCAAGAATTGCAGCAATAATATTGCACTACTACATTATTGAGTGCAGCTAAAGGATCTTTTTATCGGTACAGCAAAACAACTAATAACATTTGCCCAATAAGGTAATAATGTTACATAGTATTGATTTTCAATTATTACATTACCGACAGTTTATTTAATTTTTGGCTTTAGCATAGTTAAAATTCCCAAATATATGACATTATTACCCATTTTTACATTGTTTGTTGCTAAATATTTTAATGTGAGTGTCATCTGCATAATTTGAGGTAAACTTTGAATGGGACAGTCATCAAAAAATGGCTTACTACTTGGTTAAGTTTCCGTATGATTTGATTTTCAAAAGGCATCACGTAGAGTTGTCCGGTGGACAGCTTTTCCCACTTGAACTGTGGATCTCTGCAACTCCTGAAGTTAGAAAGCATCTTCAATCAATGCTCTCCTTTCCAAGCATGTTAGTTTAGGCGGACGTGTTTTGGTAGGTTTGCCGATGTGGCTTATGTCTTGGTCCTTGCTCTTCCTTGTACCACTTAAGGTGGGTCTATAATAATTATTATCCTAGTAGAATACATCGAAGTTTGTGTTTATAACATGACAAAAGGTGAAAACGTCCAACAGATAATACTAGTAAATTACAAAAAAAAAACAACAACAAAAAAACAGCCAAAGTAGGGTTTAGAAGAAGTGACATATAGGTGCTGATTTAATGTGTACAGTCAAAGACTGTTCAGAATCCCTTCTCTCAAATCATGATTACCATAGAAAAAAAGTCAAGACTTGGGGTGGAGGTCTGTTTTCTTGAGCAGTAAAATAAAAACGACATCTAGCAAAATTAAAAGCCAGCATCCCATTCAACACAATCGCGTCTCGAGGTTGTGTCTCCAGACAGAATGGGTCTGCAGATAACTAAGATTAGGAGCTACAGGTTGCACCTTCAAGTGCAAAGAAAGAGTGGGGGGGGGCACGTCTTTGTTCATTTGTCGAACTCTGTGGCGTAATGAGGGTTTCCAGTCACAGGCGGCTGGTTCCTTTCTGCTGGCAAACAGCCGGGTGCTCACTGACTGGAAAAAAAAAAAAGTGAGGAAGGAGGTGAGAAATAGGCAGGTAGGGACAAGTGGGATGATTGAGAGGGAAGAGGAAAAAAGGGATTAGGAATGAGAAGAAGTGAGATGGAGGTGGGAACAGAGAACACTCTAGGAGTTAAAATAAGGTCAAGGTTCCAGTCTGTGCTGGAATGCTACAGAGCTCCATGAGGCATCGCTAACACCCTGACAAGTGTGTGTGTGTGTGTGCGTGCGTGTGTGTGTGTGTTGGGGGGGGGGGGGAGGTATGGGGGGTTTGGGTTGGCTCTGCAGCAGCTGAGTGGATATACTGTAAAAAAAAAAAAAAAAAAAAAAAAAGAAGGCTGCAGGGTTCATCCAGGAGTCCCCATCTCCTTTTTTTCTGGTGGCTGATCTAACATCCAGTGCGCGGGAGGCCAATCGCCGGGGTTAGTCCGCTGACATTGAATCCCCTCCCTCCTCCTGACAGCTCCAGTCAAAGTGAAAGCGAGGAAAAACTCAGGCGGAGAGACCACATGGAATAAGAACTTAAAATGTTGGCACGTAATTAAATAGATATCACATACGTAGCGTTCATTCTGCTAATTAATTCGCTGACTTAATTGACTCCCAATGAATACATAATGACAGCAGCTGTCATCTTTCCAGTTTAAATGAACCCATGCTGGAGTTCTATCTAGAAGCCAGTATGGATGGCATTATTATCATGTCCAATTCCTTCAAACACAAGAGTATTTTGGCACCAGCGTTAAGCTAATCACGACTGCTAGCGCCGCTTTTGCACAGTTGTTTGGCCAAGCATTGCTTTGAGACCAAATTTCAGCTTCCCAGAAAAATAGAATATTACATTAGACCAATAAAAATGAGTTTCTAAAAACAGAAACGCTATACTATGGCAGCAAAATCTATTGTGCCGACAGTTGTTTAAAAACTCAATGCTCACACTGTATCTGTTTGTAATCAATTCATATAACACAAATTTGAATTTTTGAAGTGAACCACAGAAACACAATAATTCTAATGAGATTCTGATCGAAATTAAGTTACAATTTGAGCCTTCACCTTATTGCCGGAAACATTTCTGAACACAACACGTATAAGCCCCTTAAAAGTAGGGTGATTTTAAACCTTTTTTTCTAGACGTTTGAGAGTCTAGAGTGCCATATGCAGCCTATGCTATAAGATGCTCTGCTATACTATCATTTACTGCCTGTTTCCTGTCTGTCTCTTTCCATCTACTTCAGAATAAGGGAGCACCCAAAAGGACTCACATCACTCGTGTGTCCTGTCAATGAGATTCTAAGGTAGATAAGTCAAAAGTATTCATTAGAACATAACACATACATTAGAATTTTAGATATTTAGTGTCAAAATTAGCTAAATTAGCAAAACTGGGAATTACCAAGCACTAGATGGAGGAAAATGTTTCTAATGTGCTCCTTTGTATGAACAGAATATGCTTTGTCAGTAATGAGGTACAGTCATATTCGATAAATTAGAATATCAAAAAAGTCAGTTTGTTTCAGTAACCCTATTAACTACTGTGAACACATCATATTGATTCATTATTCATAGACCAACGTTTTAACGTCACCATTTCTGTTAATAACAGTGAGTTATTGCTCACATATGACATGTAAGATTAGATAACATCAAAAAAATATTTAATACAGAAATGTGGATTAGCAACGAGCGATTTTTCACCACTAGGTGGAGCTTGAGCACTGTCTGTAGACAAAAACAAGATGTGTATCAAGCCACGCCTCACTTTATCTCGGCTCTAGCACTCAAAACCCATTTCCACTTCCCACCCATCAGCTCATATGAGCCTATTTGCAAAAGATAAAAACAAAGCAAAACAACATCTCCTTTCAGAGGAACATGTTAAGTGAAGAAGCAAGTAACTGATAACTTTATAATGCTCTTAGCAAGAGAACGTTTTGATCCGATGGGCGTGCTCTCTGCCATTTTGTGCCTGGCGTGTCATTTTATGGGCAAGAAGGGGGCAGCTGTTCACGTGCACGTACGTGCATGCCCGGCTGGCCCGGCTATGTAAACAAGAGACTGGAGAATACCACAGAGAGATGGTGTGTGACGTTTAACAATAGTCCTTGTAAAAAGATACATTTAGTACTTCACAAAATAATTTTTTTGCTATTTCTATGTAAAATAATGACATTTCGATTATTGTTATTATATACTTGGTCTACTATATCATATTTTGCTACCGTGATTTGCTATGTTATAGTGTGCTATACTATTTAGTTTTGTGTTTCTATTTACAGTAAAATAATATACTCTGCTAAATTTCTAGGAATACTAAGCTATGCTATACTATTCTGGGCTTTGCTATAGTATACCACTATAAATCCACTTACTATACTACACCATATTGTGCTACTTATGTTAAATCATAATACACTATTTCATTAGGTATTATGTGGTGTGGTGTTACAGACTACTTTGCAATTTTCTTTATTAATTCATTTTATTTATAATTGTAAACCTGAACATACTTTTTGGTTTTGCAGAAAGTGATGAGATACTGTACAGAGCCAGGGGCGGTTCTAGACAGGGGCCAACAGGGGCCCATGCCCCTGTAGAAATGGCCCTGGCCCCTGTTATGGCCCCTGTACTAAAAGCATGATGTTAAATAAACTTCTCATAATTATTTGCAATGGCAAAGAAACCATAACTGATTGGTCACTTTGACCAATATTATTTTTTACCTATACAGCTTTACTCTAAAAAGAATTTAAAACTTAAGATGTTTCACATTTAGCTTTATCCGTATTGAGCAGGGGGCAAAGTTTTCAACTGCTAGATCAGGGCTCTGAAACCTGCAGTTCCAGAGCCACAAGTGCCTCACTTAATATTATTACACAGTTAAATATTGCCGTTTTATTGTTTTTAAATTTTTTTTGTTCTGTGCCCCTGTGAAAAAACACTGGCCCCACCTTGGCCCCCCTGGTAAATTTGGTCTAGAACCGCCCCTGTACAGAGCATATCAATTCCATTGGCTGGAATCATGAAAATTACTCAAAAACAAAGAAATATGGGCATGAAATGAAATGAAAAACTAAATCTTTAGAATATTTGGCTTTTACATCCCCTTGGTCAATATTCTCCTCTACTCATTGCAATAGAATCCAACATTTTACATGAAAGGAAGGTGGACTTCTTGTGAAATATCAATTCACAGTCTGAGTGAGTTTAAAATTGCTTCAGAGGTGTCACATTTCCAAACAAAATTCCACGAGAAGGGTTTCTGATGTAATATGTATTATTTTTATTATTATTATTATTATTATTATTATTATTATTATTATTATTATTATTATTATTATTATTATTATAAACACACCTGAAGCTTGTTCTGTGCAGCATTGTATTTGTTATAAATGCAAAAAACTCCCAGTGAAAAGATGTGATTCAGGGTGGCCATTTCCCTTTCCTCTAAATGACAGAATTCTCTATCGTCTCCAACTCAATAAATAGGGTGGACAATTCTGAACTTTTAAAGCTAGTTGTAAATTGCTTAACTTTCTTCTAGGTTATAGCCAACTCTGAAAGGAAAATTAACCAAGCTTGCTCAGAACACTGATAAAAATGCCACCTCCTAAATTAATTCTTAGGCTGTTTTTTTGTCAAATACAGTAAACCTACACTTCCCTAATTATCTTTTGTAAAGAAAAGGAAGACATCACAACAAAAGTTAATCAGTTGAGTCCACAAAATGCATCATGAACAGTGTACACACACACTGATTACCTTTCAGAGCTCAGCCCTGTTCCTTTAGTCCACTTAGCTTACTTAGTTGAAGCGCTGCTGCTCCAATAGACAACAAGCATCCACTGTCAACCAATCACCGATAACAGATTCGCCGTTCATTGTTGACCAACCGTATGCTGCAGTGGGACTGCATTTTATTTCCTGCTGATAGAGACACAAACAAACTAACGTTGAGGGATCGACATGTGATTTTTGCTACAGGTAGTTTTGCTGTTTGCATTCTTCTAGAAATGTTTTTTTATATCTTTGTTTTTTTCCAGTGAACGGTTCAACCAACAGGAAAACAACAATGACTTGCTAAAAGAATTGTCATTGACTTTCCAACAAAGTTCATAGTATCCATAATTTGGATATACTCATGTTTCTTCAGTTATCAGATGCACCTTTTGTCTAAAACATACCTGACATGTTTTGACGGTAACTTCCATCTTCAGAGATGCGATCGCCTGCCGTTCATTGAGGCATGTCAGTCTATCAGTTATGCCTTTGCTCTTTTCCCAATCCATATTATGGTTTTTGCATTTACAGTCATCCGTTAATGCTGATGTCATGTTTCTTGTAATGCCTACGACTGATACTGCATTTCATATATGACTTTGCATTTATTGTTTTCGTCAATTTTGTCTCTGGGTTGTACTAAGAGTTTTAACACACAAAAGCAAGCTGAAAAGAAAGAAGTAGACCAAGCCCAAAACAAAACAATGGTAAACATCAGAGCAGTTTTCCATTGGTGGAGGAAGCTATGCATCCTGAAGGGATTCAAAACCGATGCAGTTAGACACATTTCCACTTGACTAGTAAGTATCTCTGCTTGATTTGTTTCCTTTTTAATTACTACGCAACTAAGATAGCACCGGTTGCAGCATCAATGTTGGCAGCGCCGATATCATTTTACTCTTTAGCTTGTTTGCTAAGTAACAGTTAGCCCTGCTTACTAGCCCGTGCGTTCTCGGCAGGCTCCGCTGTGGGGGAGCAGCTGTGGGGAGCGGAGAAGGAACCTGTGAGGTGTTCTTGTTCAAATTTTCAGGCCAAGTTCACGATTTTCTTAGAGCTCCCTACTGAGTTTTAAGCTGTCTAAGTGTTTTTGTGTGTGTTCCAGTTTTTACATTTTAAATTTGTTGGTTTTGGCATGTTGGGTAAATTCTGTCCAGGACAAAAGTGCTAAGCCAAAAAAAAAAAAAAAAAATGAGTATAATAACCGGGCTACTACTTCATATCCACACACACAGTGCCTTTCAGCAGTATTGACATAGATGGAACACGGAAGAAAAAAAAAATCAACAATCTCAGAGTCTGAATATTTTTTTATTAAGTTTCTCTCTGTTTATTCACAGTTGCTTGAAGTGCCTTGAAAAAGGAAGCGTGGTTTCTCATGAAGATCAATCCTCCTAATGAACATTAATGACCATCAAGAGGCCCTCGTGTACACAGTCCCTTGGAGTTCGAATTGTAAAGGTGATGACAGCCTGTTGTGGCACTGTGTTGCTGTCTGACAGCGTTTTCGCACCAAAGGTTAAAACTGTCTGCTCGAATAAACTTAGCTTCGTCATTTTATTAGTTGCCTTTTTTCTTTTGCAGCAACGTTTACAGTGCTTTAAGCTGCCTTAACGTTTTTCGTCTCTTTTTGCGTTTTTTTTTGTCACAGTTAAATGTTTCAGATCATCAAAAAACGTTTAATCTTAGAGAACGGTATTCTAAATAAATACAAAATGCAATCTTGAGATTCAATTTGTTAGGAAATAAATGTATCCAAGCTAATCTGGATCTGTGGACAAAAGTAGCTGCTCCCCCTCGTTAAGTCATGATTTAAGACCAATCAGACTTTTAAAAGCTCCAGTTCAATTTAACGAGCCTGATTGCTGACAGAACTGTAAAGTCAAGCACTTTAGTAAAATCTGTCTTACAACACTAACTATAGGCTCAAAGGTCTCCAAAAGCATTACGTCATACCCCAATCTAAAGAAATTCAAAAACAATTGCGAAACAACATAAGCAACAAGGGTTACAATGCCATTCCTGAGGCTTTGGGGCTTCAGTGAGTCATTATTCAGAAACAGAGAAAACATGAAGCAGCAAACCTTCCCGTGAAGGTCAGCAAATTTACTACAAGAATGCATTGATGACTCATGCAGGAGTTCACAAAAGAAACAAGGACCACATCTAAAGCCTTGCAAGTTTCATTTGCCTCAGCTGAGGTAAGTTTTCATGATTCAACAATATCAAAAAGAGCCCAGTAAATAACCCACTGCTGACCAGAAGGAACACAACTTTGTATGCATTACATTTGTCAAATAACTTCTGAATGGTCCTCAAAACTTTGACAACATATTGAGTGGGCTGATGAGACAAAAGGGGAAACTTTGTGATGCTCTCTCAATATAATACAACAATGAAAACCCACAACCCAAAATAAAAACAACATTTCAGAAAAAGAATATAAGCCAGTTTCAAACTGGTGGAGATAGTGTGATGGTTTGGGGTTAGTTTGCTGCTTCAAAACAGGATGATTTGCTGTCTTCGACAAAGCATGGATTTTCTTGCAGAAAAATCCTAAAGGACAATGCCTAGCTATCAGTTTGTGATCTCAGGTCAAGAAAGACAGTGATTTAAAGCAGTCCGCCACTAAGTGGTTCCTATTGACTAAATAAAATCAAAGCTTTGGAACAGGATTTGCCTCAGTTTTAACACTGCAAAAAGAGAACTAAAAGTAAGTATAAATTGTCATGAAATGAGTGTATTTGTCCTTGATTTGAACAGGCAAGTTTAAATGATCTACCAATGGAATAAGATTTTTGCACTTAAAATAGGAACAAATCATCTCCATTATCCTATTTCAAGCGCAGCATGTCTAATTATCTTATTTTAGGGGTCAAAATAATTATTGCAATGGCAGATAACCTTATTTACCTTCTCAATTTGAGGACAAATACACTTGTTTCAAGACAATTTTACTCACTTTTATTTCCCCTTTTTGCAAGTGAATCTGACTGAGATACTGTGATATGAGGTTCATAAAGAGTTGATTAGAATTATTTCACTGAAATGGTATCTGTCAGGTTCCATAAATGCTTGAAGTAGCATTTTATTTCTATTGCACCTTTCGCAGAAAAAAATCAAATACATCACGTAGGTATTTAAAACAGCAAACACATAAAGTAAAGGCCTGTCTGTATATAAAGAAAAGTATTTGATTGTTTTATAGAAGAGTGTGTGGAGTCTGTTACCTGACTCCGCCAGATAGATTTGCTCCGCATATCCATCTGGAAACCTTCCGTTGAAGTAATTTTGGGAAGGGGCGAAAATACTGGTTAGCTGATTGGCCTATGTTGGTGATAGACAGGCCAAATAAACCAATCAGATTCGTCGTCGCTCGTAACAGAGCGACGACGAAAACACAACCACAAGCCAAGCTACTCTTGCTGCTGCAGGTAAAGGCTCGTTAGCTCAGCAAAGAAATACTCTGTAATTCCGATAAAACTTGCTCGATAGCCACGCTAACGCTAGTTTCATCGGCTGAAGCCGCCATGTTGTTTAGACTGAACTGACGCGCTTCCCGTTGCGTCACACCTCAACCCGCCTCAAAGCCAACGCTGATTGGACGTTCGTTTGGTGAACGGCTCCAAATTTTCTTTAACGGAGAGTAGCCAGACTGATCTCCGAGTGAAACCTTGAAAGCTCGCGAGATCAGGGTGGTCTCACGAGGCTATGGAGTCTGAGCAGTGCAGGGACAGCGGAAGAGCGTTCCAAAATCTCGGAGCCACTGCCAGAAAAGTTCGGTCTCCACGGGATTTAAAGGTTTTTGTGGTACCACCAACAGCTTCTGACTTAAAGACCTCGGAGTCTTAGAAGGAGTTAGAGGTTCCGAAAGGTCCAGAATGTATTTAGGGGCCTAACCATGTAGTGCAGGGATTCCAGCACAGCTTTATTAGTGCCACTTATTACATTTAAGCAAGTAATCTTTATATATATGTATTTTTTTATCTTTTTTTCTTTTACGTTAGACAGGTAAGTTCAGATACCTTTTGTACTTTAATAAATGGAAACATCCCAACATTACATATGGTATTTCCTAAGGTTACCTGTCTAGTATCAAACATTTCTTTGATGATTTCCAAAGCAAAAACAGAGAAAATCTGCATGGAGCAAAAACTCTTCTTTTTTCCTTGTGGCAGTTCAGTTTAACTAGTTGAACCGGAGAGAACAAAGTGCATCCAAAAGATTTCTGAAAGAAAAGTATTCAATACACATAATGAGCCTTAGCTTATTGGGTTGAGAGTTTCATACATCTTTAGGTTTAATGGAAAATGCCTGACATCCCCTTTACCCAAGCTGCGACCTGCAAATAGTTAGCATGTCTCTCTCAAACTTGATCACCCAGCGTCAGGGAAATCTCAGCGGTTGGAAAGAAACGTACATTGGTCAATAAGCCTGTGATTTATTTCTGGGGCAACGCCATTAAAGCTTTTAAATGTGAGCATCAAGATTTCTAAATCAATACAAAATCTAGGATGGAGGTAGTGCAGAGAGGTAAGCACAAGGGTGATGTCTTACCATGCGGAGAATAAGGGAAGCGGCAGTGCTTTTCGCCAACTGGAAACAGTGGAGATATCATACCCACAGTGTAGGACATACAATAATCAAGAGCAATGGAGAAGAAAAAAACAAGGCAAAAGCTGAAAGAAATATTTTAAGGATGATCTTATGGTTAAAACCTCACAACTGAGTAATTTGTTGGATCAGAACATCAAAACTAATGTTAGAATCAAATGGTTTTGTTCAGAATGTTCACATTATTGGTATTTGAAATCATTTCTAGACAAAAAAAGAAAGAGAAGTTAGGGCGGAAAAAAAGTTGACCCATGCCTGTGTTGGTCAGTATTCAAAATGCAAGCCTGTAAGACCATTTGGGATTAAGAAATTTAAACTATCCTCTAGTTTGTGCTTTGCTTTTCTTGGTAGAGATCAAAGAGCTTGTGGAACAACTTAACTCGTCTCATGAGCAACAATCATATTTGTCATTAAAATTGACATCAAATCACTATGCTGTTGGCAGCAAAGCCTCTCCAACTGCATTATGTTTGGTTAAAAACAGAAGATTGTGGCAGCAAAGAAACACAATTAGCACTTTCTTCTGAGATCTAATCGTCTCCTTTTGTGAGTATGATCAATCACAGGTTTTGCAAAGCTTTCGAAGCCATCCTCTAAGAGACATGAAAAATACAGGGATCCTTTTATCATACTTCTACTTGTCGAGGTTAAACCTGTTAATGTTTAGTAATTATTAAGAAAGAAATCGTGTATAGATGAATTACACACAGTGAAATATTTCTATTGTTTTTTTATATTAATGTAGAGGATTATGTGTTTCAGCTAACAAAAATTCACAATGTGTTTTGTCAAAAAATTTAATATTACATGAGACAAATAAAAAAAAAAGACCTTTTAATACAGAAACCTTATTTTAAAGCTATATTACAGCATACACAAGCACGTGGAGGACTGCTGACTCTCAGTTTTTCAGCCACAAAGCACACACTTCTAAGATGTCTGTATTAAACCGTGTTAGAGGAAAGTTAAGTGGAAGGAAAAAAAAAAGGGTGGCTATAAAGCTTTATAGAAATGCAGATTTGTTTTATTTTTCCCACTAGGATTTGGCACCTGAACACGTGGCCAAAAGCTTTAATGCCTGATTAATGACCATGATATGTTAGCAAACTGGCCCGATCCCAAGTCCATAGATAATCTACAGAGAACTGTTAAAAAGGAAGATGAAAGAGACCAAAGTGGATGTCTTGAAGGGTGCCGATAATGCAACCAGGGCTTTCCGTAACAACTTAACGGTGCCACAGGCTGAATTGCCTCCAGTCCACATTACACTGATGCAGTAATTGATCCAAGAAAGAGCTTCTGCCAAGTATTGAATGCATATACTGTACAGTGCAGAGAAATACTATTTTTTTTTATCATTGGGGTTTAATAACCCAGTCAGACAATATAACCAAACATAACTGAAATCAACACGTGAAATGTATTACTGTGTGTTTATAACAATGCCATACATGCGTTTCAAAATTTACATTAAACAGATTTCCATTAATAGCTAAACTCCACCTGTATACATCCACACTTGTATATTGAATATACCGTATGCAGTTAAAGGAATCTTAATGTTTACCTTGAATTACGAATCATGTCAGTCATTTTCAAAACCGCCGATTCAAGTGTTTGAAATGTAGAAAAGCTTTTAGACTTTGAGTGGCTCGAGACATAAATCTGATGTTTCAGACGCCATTTAAAAGCTTCAGGATCAAGATGCTTCTGGGCTTTTCCCTCCGCACTCGGAGCTGCTGGCGCCTGCAACCGCGGTGAGGAATTACTAGCTGATTTGGCGTACTTTTAAAGGGATGTAATTTGTCAAAATGTTAAAGAACAAGGGGGAAAAAAAAAAAAAAAAAGAGGGAGCCCAGGCTGTGCGTGGTGTCACTGCGAGGTTTGTGCTGCACTCTGCAACTTTTCTCCCTGCCGCTCCCTAAAAATGGAACTAAGACAGCAATTAAAACGATTCCATCAAGCAGGAGCCATGGAGGTGTGTGTAAAACAGGCACTCTGAGAGAAAAAAGTATATATATCCCCCAATGCTTATCAGACCTGACGCGTGGGTTTATAATTTTGGCATTACCTAAATCAGAGGTGGGTTTTAAGCTCTTCACAGGATTCTTTTGTTTCTTGTATTGCCAACAGAGTCCTATTTTTTACATCCTTTATTATCATGCCACTGCCACTGATAGAAATGTGCATTGTTTTATTCTTTTTTTTTCTTTTTCTTTGTCGAACCGCAGGATAAAAATTGAAATGGACGATGAGTTAACGCTCTCCCCAGTACCGTCTCGAAGAAGGTATGGGAAAGTATTTTAGCATAGACTCTCATTTCATATCGTTCAAAAATTGCAGGGAGGGCAGGATTAAATATCCTCGTCTGTTTTCCGCGCACGCAGTCTCTTAAAGTCTGTCTGGATGAAATTGTCAGCCAAATACTTAAATGCATTAACACATACTTTCTCTAAAAAAGAAATTCCAGAAAGAAGAAAAAAAAAAATAGCAGCAGATGTGTTGTGCATTTAAAGTCCATCGTGATAATTATTCAAGTAGTGCTTTTTTCATTGGTAAATGATGTTGCTTAAAATGACAGGCAAGTAAATGATGACTGGAATTAAATCGCTCGGAAATCAGTCAGGGAAGCCAATTTTTTTAATTCAGCTCAGGCCCAGCAAAAAACTGTGGTCTATAATGCAGCGGGGGGTGGGGGGGGGGGAGGCATTAGGATTCAGAGCATGGGTCTTTCACAGCCCGCTGGAAGCCGGGGCATGGTTCAGCAGACAAACACATATGTCATGTCACCAGTCTATTTGCAGTGCAGTGGCAGAAAAGCTATAAAAAAAAAATAACCTTTAAACAAAGGAATTTTAGAGACATGAGTTTCATGGTCTGAGATCTGCGCAAAAGGGGTCAGCTTTGAAAAATTTGACGCTAAATTAGGGGTGAATAACCTTAAAGGTGAACCTAATCCGGCAGGCGGTTGTGTAAGCACAGCTTTGTCAACTACGAGAGAAGGAGGTGCAAGGTGGGCACTTGTAAATCAAAATATGTTCAAGTCTTCGTGGCAACCTCTTTTCTCGCAGTCGATCGTAACATTCTGATGGATAGAGAGTTAAAGTGGGTGGGATGTCCCATGTAGACGAAACTGGTTTAGGTCTCACTTACTTAGCTTAGTTTGACAGACATGGTTTGCGTAACAACTTACGCTTTTGAAAATATTGTCACATCACCCCTACGTTCATTGGATAGAGCCTTCATTAATGAATGAAGCATTAGGGCTGCCATTTTTCTTTTTTCTGTCGAGGTTAATGAAAGTTACAGAAATCTTCCACGTTCTGACAAACCTCAGACATGTTTCCAGATGACTCAGCTGCTAATTGGATTTCTTTTAAAGACAATTGTCTCACGTTGCTAAGCCTGTAAACATGCGTCGTATTTTTTGCATCACCTTTACCGTAGGTGATGTCTTACCAGCTTTATGTCATGTGTCATATAATAATTTTAGGTTATTATATGGTAATTACACAATGTTGTTCTAAATTAAAGCTCAACTTTAATGTTAGCTGAAAAAAAAAACAAATCATGTATGGGGAGTAGGAGGCATTTCTTTATGCTTTCTGTGTGAGTGCGTTATCCTGACACAAAAGTAGGACTTTTTTTTTTCCCTTTGTAATGTGCGCTGACATGAATGGTGGATAACGGAGAGACACGAAGCGGTGAACTTGCCACCAGACTCGCACCAGATGGCTGAATTCAAAGCCTCTCGGTTCACAGTGTGCTGTGACAGGCTGCCACGGTGGGCGGTAGCAATTTCGGTCCTCAGCCTTTAAATCATGCAACGATAATCAGTGGGGTCCGGTTTGCAGAACCGGGCATAGAGGGCTGGCATCTGTGCTGCTGTTGCATTATAAAACATGACATGGGAAGGGGGGAAAAAAATAAAATAAAAAAGATGCATTCTAGAACTATTCTGCAAGATCAAAAAAGCAAGGTGTCACAAAAAGAGACGCGTCTAAGATATAGTCATTATCATCTGGCGGGGGCAGTGACGGAAAACATTTTCCTCAGCAACACATTTTTTAAATAGTCGCGTGTGTTTAAATAACTGACATAAAAATTGTCTCTTTTTATTTTTTTCCCCCGTCTCTGTGTTTGTCACACGCTCTTAAAACATGAAAACATGTTGGTGCGCCGCGCTCTCATTCAAGCATGAATCACGCTGTGAACAGGTTTGTCACTTGTTACAGTTTTTTTTTTCCATCTCGAAGCACCGTCGCAAATGTGCGTGTGAGGCCGATCGCTAAGCGCCGCTAGTGACTCTCGCCGCTCGCACCGAGAAGAATGTGAAATCAGATCAACTACGTAAACATGGTAAATAATTTGGCGGCCTCTTTAATTTGGTATCTTACACAGAATGCCAGATGATGTGCTACATTATTTAAATATCGAATGTAATGCCGTTCCCCTGACTATAGTGCTTTGACTTGTTGCAAAGTTATTGCAGTTGCAGTCAATAGTTTCCATACACTTATGACCTTAGTTTGGTGCTCTTAATGAATTGATTGAATTTGTAGGGATTATTTTTATATAGAGTAAGAATGAGTCCAAAAATGTAAAAAAAAAAAAAAAAAGGTTTGTGAAATTAAACACTGTGAACACTGTTTACAGAAAAGAAAAACACACAAAACCTGACGATGCGCTGCCTTTCCCTGCAGCCAGGCGTGGGAGGGAACAAGACTGCACTGCATGACCCGGGAACAAAACACACTAGTAAATAACTCAAAATTCCACAGTACAGCGTATTAACCCATTCTCATGCATCGCTACCAGGAAAGAGGAGGGACAGCTGCGATCCCTGTGACATCATGGAGATAGAAAACCGGCGTTGCTTTCTTAGCCAGCAGTCCCTCCGCAGGGTGCATTGGCGGGGACACATGGACATCTTGAAGACTTGCATCTTTGAAGAAACCTTCAATCCAAAGTAAACTGCCGTCCACTGTTGGTGTTTCAGTGTCCATACCCGGGCAAAAAAAATAAGACTATGTGCTTGAATGTGGTTTTCCGATCGCGCAGGGCTTGTTCCACAGCATTATCAACGTCTTTAGGTTTTGTTCAGGGGTTGATAAGTGCATTTTGTCCCAAAATACAATCTCTGGGGTTTGTATTTGGGTATGATTGTTTGAGCAGATGTACATAGGGGCCTTCAGGCGTTTGCACTCTGTACCCAAGAATTAATCGATGGTGGTCTGAAATTCTTTTCCTGATATCTTGATTGTTTTTTTCCATAATGATATTGAAGCAGTGTGTTTGAGTTGTTGCCTTAAAATCCTTCCCCAGACGTGACTTTAAGATGTTTCAGATATTGTGTGGTAACCTATCAGAAACTTAGAGCCACAGCATTAATATTTGAGCTTTCCAAAGTTGCATAAAGGGCAAACATATCTTAGTGTAGTTCTACTTCTGACTTTGAAGAAGGTAATACAAAAGTCTCAAAAACAGCTCTGTTATTATTCAGGGGAGAAAAAAAAATGGTTGTGCGGTTTCTTTTGCATGTTACTGACTAGTTGAACACATGCTCACTGTAGGTGGTAAAACCTTAAAGGATGAAGGAAGACTTAATGACAATTTAAAGAACGTATGCATAGAGAAAAGTACAAAAGACAAACATACTTAAAATAGTTATCTGTTAAGATAAATGAAACTATGATGAATATCTCTCTCTCTCTCTCTCTCTCTCTCTCACACACACACAGCTTTATTTGATGCTTCACTCAAACGTCTGTTATAATTAGCATGATACCTTTTCCTACCAATATGAGGTCAGGAAGGAGGAGGTGTGAAAATCCCCTTTGCAACAGGAGTGGTTCATGCATTCCTCGTTCCCATTTTCTAAACTCGGCTGCAGAAACTGTCACATGGGTAGGTGAAGAGGGCAGCCTGCAGTGCAGGAGAGCTAAATTGCAACTCTTTACCAAACACAGATGAGGCACTTAGATCCACGGAGAGATAGCACATACCGCTGCACACATACCTAACAGGATATACAATAAGTCCAGCACAATCATTGCCAATTTTAACTCAGATTACACCACCAAATGCGATAAAGGTTATCTATGACTGGAATGTCCAGTTTCTCTAAATTGCTTAATTCTCTTTTCTTTATCTTAACACCAGTTAAGTGATTGGAAAGTGGTGCAAGCTGACATGGATAAGGAAGTTGGCCATGGAGAATGGTGCTCATTTACTTAGTCAATATTTATTGTCAAAGTTTTGATATTGTATTTTGCACTCATTTTAAAAAGTGGTTGCCGTATTGGGTCTTTAAATAAAAGCTGGATGTCTTACTACTCATGGACTGGTCAAAGATATCAAGATATATAAAGGCGTATGTTAGCAAAACAAAAACAGCCTTTTAATCTGATGCCAGAGAAAATATCAAAGATATCACATTTTTACAGGAGTCTGATGTAAAGATTAGGAAGCACCGGCCCCTAAAAAAAAAAAATCCTGCTGCACACTGACAGTCAGCTGGCTGAAGGACACCTAAGGGAGAAAAAAAAATAAACAATACAAACACTACAAGATGGGTATAACCCCTCAATGTTTTTTTTTTTTTCACTGATCATAACTGTTTGTTTAAACTTGTATAAACAAGTTCTGCCTCAGCCAAAAATAATATTCTCGCAGGATAGAAATAGAAATAGTGGGGACGGAGTACCACTGGCGGGACAACTATCCAACAACATGACACAACTCACACGCTTTACCTTTATTCCAGATGGTTGGAAACTTCAGCTTGATCTTTTCAAACATATTCCTTAACACTGTTGTGAGGTGGCCCAATCCTTTTTCCTTCTCTAAAAGCATTTGGCTTGTCCAGGTGGGCAGCTGCAAATGTCGGTCGAGGTTTAAACGATCAATTTTGTAGCAGGCGTTTGTTTCTGTTTTGAGCCAACCATGCTAACCAAAACGGACTTCAGGGTGACGGTAGTTTTTCTGTCACGCTGTGGTCATGTTAAAATGTCCTTTACGTAGTGAGATGCCAAAGACACTGCAAGAGAGAGCAGATATTTTCGTCCAGTTATATGAAACAGAGTGCAAAAGTTAAGTGTCATATCTGTTCTATTTTGTTATTACGGAAGTCTGAGCTCAGACTGCCGTAACACAGAATGGGTCATTTGACCTAAAGCGGCGCTCTAGGTCACATGACCCGTTCAGCAACAGATTTGACCCGGATTTGACCCTTTTACATACTTTTTGAGAAGGGCAGCCCATTACAGAGCATCGATATGAGCTGGATATTGACCTGAAAAATAATTTAATACGTCTGAAAATAAGCTAATCCTGGGGTCAAAACTTACAAGAGAAGATGGAATGTAACTGTGGGAAACAGCTCCAACTACAAAAAATAGTTTTCTTTCTCTTTTTTTGCCATATACAGCTTGCTCCTCTAACTCAAGAGACTGAGTTCTGATGGGCATCAACAGGGTATTTAACCTCCAAGTAATGATGGTAATGACCTCTCAAGAGGTTTGATACGTGGTAGAGAAATGCAGGTGGAACTGAGGAAAGTGTCAGATTAAAGGCGAAACTTCCTAAATAACTTAAGCACTTAAGCTCTTAAGGGTACTTTTAAGAATAATTATGTCTAGGGCAAAACCCTAAATGAGCCCAACAGAGTTGTGCGATTCAGAATAGCTAAATAGTCAACCGCCTCGGTCCACATCGCCTGCAAAGTTGGAAAAAAGCAAGAGACGAGCCCTTTCTGTATAAAGTGTGTAAAACTTGAGCAGATTAGCCAACACGTCTCGGTTGTGACTGACGCGTGAGCTGGAGAATTTCTCTGAGGAGGAAATGTTTTGAAACGTAATATGGCCGCCACCTAAAAAAAATAAAAAATTAAAAAAATGCTTGTATTTATTTCTAAGCAGGATTATGTGGAGAGGTTATGACTGAGGGATGACTGTCTAAGAAGCAGTAAGCACAGGTACATCAGGTATTTGAATATAAGAAGATTCTGTGTTTTTTTTTTTTTTTTTTTACCTAATGTGTTTCAAGGCTTTTTTTTTTCTTAAAGCTCGACTGCCCCTCATTCACACCCTCGCAAGGCTATGTGCTCTCTCCTCTACTTTAAATCCTATACATGGATGACTGTAGATCAACTCAGCCCAATTGTCATTTAGTGAAGTATGCTGATGTCAGTGCTCCGTTCTCTGCCATCAGGGCCTATTCTTAACCATGTTCAGGTCCATGAGGAAAACCAGGGAGATGGTGGTGACCTTCTCCCTGGTTCATGAATCAAAGCCTGAGGAGCAAGCTGAGGAGTATAAATATTTTGGGACCATTTTCGATCATTTGCTGAAATTCTCTGCCAACAGAGTGCTTTTGTTCAAGAGGTGTCACCAATGGCAATGCCTTCCTTTGGAAGCCCAATTCCTTTGGAGTCAGACAAAAAAAAAAAAACATTTCATTGGTATTCTACTACTCTTTCATAGAGAGTGGCATCACATTTTCTATTACCTTCTGGTTCCACTTCATCAGCCTGCAGCCCAGAAAGCGCCAACCGAGGACCATCACCGTGTGCTCTAGGATCATTGGACTACCTGTGAGGAACTTATCATTTCTATTTGACCAGAAAACACACAGCTTATCGCAAAGAAATATTAAAGGCCCCTCACATCCACTTCAGTGTGCCTTTGAGTGGCTGCCCTTAAAATGCCGGCTTCGGAGGAGGAGGGTAGCTTTTGTTCCAAAAGCTGCACTTATTCTTAACTCCTAACCAGCAAGCCCCCGTGTGTGTGTGTGTGTGTGTGTGTGTGTGTGTGTGTGTGTGTGTGTGTGTGTGTGTGTGTGTGTGTGTGTGTGTGTGTGTGTACTTGTGCTAACAGCAGAGTGAGAACATTTATTTGCGCATTTTACTTGTAAATTAAGGACTTTGATGTAAAGTGAGAACCTTGTTTTGGAGTCTCGCTTTTTTCTGGGCAAGGGGTTAGGTTTAAAACTAACGTTGTCAATTAGGTTTAGATAGGTATAATACATGATTTAATTTTCTGAACTGGTAAAAATATTGAACTTTTAAACATGTTTAAAGTATCTTTATGAGATGTACATGCAAATCTGAATGACCTTGGGTTGGAAAAAAACAGAGTTTGTGTAATCCTACAGAAAAATGAGAGTAAATGAGTTTTCAAAGCCGATTCCTGTCATTTTTCCCACTATTGTTGCAATCCCACTTCATTCCTTTTTAACGTGGTAAACGCAATGTCCTCATCACTGCAGATGGAGTACCAATACCTTTTTATCAGGCCTCAGAAAGACACCAAAATACTTGGATTCCTATGTGGAAGGCTGCAATTTTCCAATCTGGGAACTATCCTCAGGGAGACATTTCAATGAACTAGAAAGAAAAAAAAACTAACTTAACTGACTTTACGGGGGTCAAAAGGTCAACGGTGAAATAAAATCTTCCCAATACTGTTGAAGAAGATCTAAATGCCAAGGAAACCATTTTTCAGGATTAACACATACCGTTCAGAACAAGGCCCAACAGGGTCTGTACATCCTGCGGCAACTCAAGTACAAGTATCAAGGATAAGTGCACTAATTTCAAGAACATTTTAGTTATTTTTAGTTCCGTTTTTGCAATGTAACATATCTGTTGATCCCACCCATCCTGGACACAAACTTCCCCCATCATATCAGCGCTACAGATCGCTGTTTTTAAAAACAAGCCACCACAGAGGCAGTTTGTCCGCATATTTGTGGCATCACAACCCTCCTTTGTTTTATTTATCTCTATATAGATAAATAAAATTTAAAAATGGCCACATGGATATACTGTTAATGTTTTCCTTTAATTTATTTACTCTAAGGATAAAAGTTACACGTGGTGTTTATATGCTGTAAGCACTTGAAACCAAAGTCCAGTTCCTTGTTTGTGCACTTCGTCTTGGCCAAAAATTCTGCTAGCAGTTGCTATTCTGAAGGAACAAAGCAGCTCAGACCTTCAGACTACAATACGGCTATTTATTTATTTTTATTTTTTTCAGAAACGCTGTGTCAGTGTTATGCAACTGGTGCACTATATCTGAAAAGTCATATGTTTCTGTCACCAGTCCATAGATTAATATTTTGTTTTCTGGCCAATGTGATATTGGCCTTTGAGTTCAACTTAGTCAACAATGGCCTCCCATGGATGCCATTTTCGCCTTATTTCTGTCTTATTGTTGAATCACTTTTTCATATAGGGCCAGGTTGACTTGGAAGGTGTTTTTCTTTCCACATTGATATGAAATTACATGTCAAAATTTCACTCAGCTCATGTCAGATATCAAAATGTTAAAATTTTAAGTGGAAGAGAAATGGAAAAGCAGAAATACATTTGTTAGGGGGTAAATAGTCTCTCACTGCTAAGTAAGCTGCCCAAATTTCTAAAAAAACGACTTCAGACTCACTTTACCCTTGCTTCTATGAGTCAATTTTTCATCTCCTACTCTACCTTACCACAAAGAGCTGTGCAGATCGATTCAGTTCAGGGTTTTTTTTTTTTTCCCTGCACTGATCCAATGTATTTCTGAAAATAATACCAAGTCAGCTTACATCAAAATTGGGTTAATAATGTTTCATCCCTTGGGTACCTTTCAATTATTCACATGCCGCTATTGCTTATGTATGTCTTTTTAAGCCTCGCTGATGACACTCTGCCACATGACTCACCCTTTGGAAGTAAGTAAACATGAAAAGTGACGCAGCATTTCATATAAACTCTTATTTGGCGATATGTCTTCCAATAAACAGGAAGGGAAATGCGTGATGAGTAGATTTGTTTGTTTTCAGATTGGGAGTGGGGAAACATTCGGTATCTGGATGCCAAACGAAACACAAAGCTGTTAAATAAAGAGCGTCACTGTCGGTTCACATTAAAGGATCAGTGTGTTGAACCGGTGCTGAGCGGAACAGCTGAGGTTGTGACAAATGAACTATTTCAGCAGTTCAATGCAAATACATTTCAGCTCTTGTTATTGGAGCTGGCACAGTGACTCGCTGTCAGATTTTATTTCTCACTCACCCAGGTGTGTCTTTATCTTCTATCTTTAAATGGACGGTACTGGATTTGTTTATCTCTATTGTACATTTACACTGACAATGCTTTGCAAACGTAATTATTGCCATTGGACTTTATCTAATTTTTGTCTCTTTACAATATAGACTGTGTGGGGCAAAGATATTCATGATCGTGAAGTGGAGGAAAATTGACCTTTTTTTCCTTGTAAAAATCTAAACATATCGAATATAGTTGTCTTCAGTCTTGTTTACTCGTTACCCCAAATTAATTGTCTTCACAAGTTGAAATAATTCCCATTGCAAAGCCTAAGCTGAAAAGCCTTATTTGTATTTAGTAGTATGCATTATGTTGAGCCATCTATTTCTACATTTACAGCTCCAAGCCTTTATTGGTTTGTGTTTACCAGCATTGCACAGCTAGAGACTGAAATGTCTCTATTCCTTTTTAAATAGCTTAAGCTCAGTCAGATCTGGTAAAAGGCAAATGTGAACATCAGATTTCAAGTCTTGCAACAAATTCATATCAAGATTTGGGTCTAGATGTTGACCGCGTCATTCTAAGACATGACCATGCTTTCATCATCAGCAGCTTTATTTATAAAGTGCTTTAACAACAGCCAGAGCTGAAACAAAGTGCTAAATATCAAAAGAAATAAAATGACACTAAGGGATAAATTGGAAAAAAAACTGAGCGCACAATAATACATTAAGCAACTTGCTGCAAAACACAATAAAGCAACACAGATACAGATAAAAACCATACGAGTAAAAAATAAGTAAAATCAAATCTCAGTTGGGATGAAGACCAATGAGGAAACATAAGTTTTCAAACAAGTTTTAAAAATGGACAGTGAAGAGGCCTGTCAAATGTGCACGGTTTTACCTTCTGTTTGTTTTTAAAGTATTCAAGACATTAAAAACAAGCAGAAGGATTTTAAAATGAACTCTAAAATACACTGGGAGCCAATAAAGGGAAGCTAGGACTGGAGTAATTTGCTCCCTTTTACATGTTCCTGTTAAGAGACCCACAGCAGCATTTTGCACCAGCTGCATATGAGCAAGCGAGGACTGGCCGACTCTGTATGCTTCACATTAAACAATTTAATTGCAGCTTTGGTTGTATGTCTGGAGTCATTTTCCTGCAGGAAAGTTAAGCTACATCCCAGTCAGTCCAGGTTTGTTAAGGGCAATAACTGTCCTGTCGACACATACTCCCACCTGAGCTAAGAGACCCTGCAGCTCCTCTAGAGTTACCAAGGTCCTCTTGGCAGCCTCTTTGATTAACACTGTCCTTGCCTGCCATGTTGTTGTTTTTTATCAGAGGCAAGGCAAGTTTATTTATATAGCACTTTTTAGTAACAAAAAGTGCTACTAGGGCAGCGGGCGAAAGAGAGTGATTGTATCAAATCTTTATCCAGTAACCTGTCCCCCCCTACTGAGAGAGGCAATCTCCTGGGAGCCTGTAAAAGTCTTATGTTTCATGTTTTATCAACTAAGTCTGATTTATCCCACAACACTTATCAGGCAGTTCAGTGCGCTCTCTTCAAGGTCACAGATGTCAGAGCGTTTTGTTTACATAACATCAAGGATAAATTAAGAATGCAGGGGAGCCAGTTTGGATAGCAGTATTTGTTTTGGGCAGGCAGACTCTTGTTTTTTTTCTGTCTGCCTCAATGTCTCACTGGTACACCTCAATGGCAACTCCAAAAAAGCCGAAATTGTTGTCACTCTGCCAGGGTCCATCTTCCAGCCTTCTCCGAGATCGTTCCCATTTTCCCAGCAAGTTCAGAACTTGCAGCTGGCCTGAAGTTCTGCTTACACAGCATTTCAGTCTGAGTGCTGGTAGCGGACATATCCCTCATAGAGTTCAGGCAGCCTTGACATGGGCCGAAACAGCTGCCGACGTTTTCAGAATTTCTCAATACTCCAGGTAACCCGCAGCTCCAAAAAGCAGAAAGCCTGTTATCATAAATCCAATTTTGAACAGATTCTTAACATCCTCGACTGACAAAATGGACAGATCCTCCTCCCACCGTGTGTCCATATGCACATGTCCCGTCGGGCACGAGGGCTCTCCTTTGCCCAGTCTTCTCCTTGAGCAAATTTGATCAATTGCGTTGAGAGTGCAGCTGACCAGATCCATAATTTATAATTTGGAAGATATGTAAAAAGGAGGCTCCAAAAACAGATTGATACAAGCAGGCCGGGAAACGGGGGAGGAAGGAGAGGAGAGAAAAGAAAAGCATCCGCCATCACTGAGAAGCAGGAAGAAAAGAAAAAAAAAAGATGGCCAGATCTTGTAAGGTTTGCAATTGTATCCTATTTTTTTTTCTATTTTCTGATGATGCTTATTGTTTTATAACCTATCCATGCATGCGAGAAATCTGTAAATGTGTGGTTTTAACGTGACAAAATGTAAACAATCGTTCAAGGAGTAGTACTACTCTTGCAAGGCATTAAACCTGTACCACACTAGACATCCTTATTGGTTTTAGGCAGTGCAGCTGAGATTATCATTCTGTCCATTGTTCAAGGCTTCTGATGTCATCCTTTGAGTATTAACTTGACAGCCCATTTGAAATTCATCTTCCACCAACAGTAAACCTTTAATTAGAAAGGAAGCCACTGACAACAACAACAAACACTGGTTTCCTTTATATGCTTCTTGCCTTTTCATCCTTATCGGGAATCTTGCCTCTATCATTTCATCCACCCTCCCCGCACACCCAACATCGCCTCTTCAGTCAAGCGTGATCCTCCCTTCATGGCAGAGAAATGGAGTAGGGTGAAACGAGAGATAGGGCGAGAAGAGAAAGAGATCCAAGAGGCCCAAGCTGCCTTTCATTTCCGCTGCTTGGCTGTGCAGCTTTGCCCCGCTTCCACGCTTCTGGCAAACTGCACTTCTTCTCCCCCTTGAGAGGCCCATCTAGTTCATGATCTGAGCCCTCGTAATGCAGTCCCTGGTCTAAAAATGATAGATCGCGCTACATGTGGGCTGGTATTGTCTGCTTCACTGATAAGCCAGCGGAGTTGCTGAGGGTGTGTGGAAAAGGCTGTGCATGTGTGCGATAAGTGTGAGCTTGCACGCCTAGATTAACATGTGCATTTTGGCATGACAAGTGTGACATCGCTCTCATTCCTCTTTCTCTCTGCCGCCCACCTGCCGAAAAAACCAAAACTGTGGCTTTTTTGTGCTGTGATGTATGCTTCTGTAAGAGGGCTCGATGTTGTTCAGAGGTGAGTCACTCCACATGGAGCCCTGGTCCTGCATTACTAAAGACAAAATGTAGGGCTTAAGAGGCTGAGCATACGCACATAAGTACCATGACTCAGGCGCAGTGAACAAAAATATCTTCTTAAGGCAGCTTCGGATGCAAACATGTGTAATATATATAAGTAAATGTCCCTGACTTCCAAATATACTATAAAGATTGTTAAACTCCTGCGATGCCCTGGGCTAAAATATGCCCCATTGAAGCTTGAAAATTACTATACACACACACACACACACACACACACACACACACACACACACTTTCAAAGGCAGACAGCAGAAAAATGAATATATTGCAGTACATATGTGTGAGTTTAATTATATATATATAATTATATATATATATATATATATATATATATATATATATATATATATATATATATATATCTTAGAAGAAAGTGTAAAAACAAGCAGGACTGGTAACAAATTACATAGTTGGTGTCAGCGCATCAACACAACAAACACAGACATATCCAGAGGATAGGACACAGCTGTTTTTTTTTTTTTCTAGTGTTAAGGCACTCCTGAATTCAAGACAATGTCAGTAGCCTCTTAAGGCTGGTTTATGGTTGACGCACGTACGTTACAAGTGGACACAATGTCTACAGCATTTATGCTCCTTGCAGCTTTTCCTCCGAAGTAGCGCTATTCTGCTAGACTCTAGAGGGCAGCGTTGAGCTCCTATGCCACGCATATTACTCCGACTACTTGTGAAAGTAGAATAAAAATGTTTTTTTCCAGTGTATTAAAACCTCTTCCTTTCTTCAAAGAGTGACTGCGATTTTTCTACAGTAATTGTAAAAAATGTATTGATCACGGTGATTTTTAAATCTTTAAATCATAAAGCATCATATTTACGAACCTCCACCAGAAGGAGCTCTTGCTCATCCGCCATCTTGTTCTGCAATGGACTGTCAGCGTTTTCAGTATTTTCCTAGGTGCAGGGAGGGGAAACTTTGGCTGCGTGGAAGTGCAGCCAAAGTTAAATAACTTACAACCGTGCGTAATAATACCACAACATAACTTTTCTTCACTATCAAAGACTAATGGCTGCAAGTGGAACTCGCGGATGGTGTCATGCATTAATCAGAATCAGACTTACTTTAATGATCCCAGGGGGAAATTATTTAACCAGCCTTTACCAGGGCAGAGGAGAAAAAGGACTGGAATGTCACTCAGTCGTCCAACGTCCTGTTTTCATATGACAGAAAATGTTGCATTTAATTTGTAAAATCAAGGTCCCAGATTTGCTAACAGGTTTTATGAAGATAACATTTTAGCAGGACCTTTCACCTTCTCACAGTGGCAAAACTACCAATACCTGGTTTAATGACTATTGTGTCAATGCATTTGTTTCAGCAGTAAACTCATCTGAGCTAAACTCAGAGGACAATCACTAGGTTTTTGTCAAGAGAGACCCAAAAATGCAGATTTGTTATCTACATTTTTGGAGATGCAACTGTGTAAAATGCTGGTGAATATTCTCAGTCATCCAGGTCATGGTCATTCCAAAAAAAGTAAAAAAAAAAACAAAGCAACTGGACTTGTTTTCCGTAGTTGAAGACGTTTCGCTTCCTCTCCAGGAAGCTTTCTCAATTCAAAAAGTCTAGAGTAATGTGCAGTACCAAGCTTTATACTGCTGCCTAACGAAGGCCTTGTAATGGCTTAGATAACATGCAAATTCAACCTAAACAGGTCCACTCCTTAGTAATGGGGAGTCGTTAGGGTTGTTATTGGCCTGGTTTAAAGGAACAATGTTTTGATCACTCATATGGGAGTGAGAATTGAGGTGATGATTGGCCGGTATTAAATCTATAGCTGTGTTGTAAGTTTTAGAGAGTTGGAACCTAAGGCCTTGTCCTCTGTTTAAGGTTGTTTTTTCTCTCTTAACATAGATGGCTTCCTTCACACCCCTTTCAAATCAGCTGACTTCCTTGTCCAAAATGTGAACATTTTGGTCCTCAAAAGAGTGTCCTTTGTCCTTAAGGTGTAAATGGACAGCAGAGTCTTGTCCTGAGGAGGTAGTTCTCCTGTGTTGAGCCATGCGTCTGTGGAGAGGTTGTGTGGTTACTCCAATATAAAAATCAGAACATTCCTCACTGCACTGAACTGCATACACCACTCCGCTCATCTTAGGTTTGGGGGTTTTGTCCTTGGGATGCACCAGCCTCTGTCTGAGGGTCCTGTTTGGTTTGAAATGTACTGGGATTTTGTGTTTGGAGAAAATCCTCTTGAATTTCCTCTTTAATCCTCTTGTGTAAAATACCCACATAAAGAAAGAAAAAGGGACATGAAAGCAAAAGAGAAAGCAATAATTTCAAACAGCTCAAGAAAAATCAGTACCCTAGTTATTTTGAAGTCTGCTTTATACATTTTATATACCACTAATGTTTGCTACGATATCCGTGAGTCTGTCTTAGTTTTAGTATCAATCCTTAACTTGCTGTGCCAGTTTTATTACCATATTTATTACCTTATATTACAGTAGACTTTACAAAAACATGAAGGGTTGCTGTTGTGACCCGAGCGACTTAGACCAAGTACAGAGAGCTGATACCTTGTCCAAATATGCTTTTCAATGAAGCAAAAAGAAAAATACAAAAAATAAATACTGAAAACAATCGAGATTTTGATAACATGATTTAACTTACCATAGTCTGTAAAAACTCCATTGTAATCATCAAGAAAACTATTTTATTGATGATCAAGCTGTATTGTATTCTTATTAAAACCAAAAACCAGAAAGGCTCATCTAAGTAGCTCAGATAATCTAGTGAGTTGCAGTAGAGTGGACAAAATACTTTATCAATGTCAAACTAGTGGAAGATGATAGCAACCCATCGAGCACCATTAAAACATCACAGCCTACCTTAGTATTGTTTCTGATCATATCCATCCCTTCATGACCGCAATAAGAGATTCTCGTCATGGAGATTTACCTAAGAAACAACTAATTGATGTCTGCATGTCATTCTAAACTAGAATCTTCCAATCAAATCCTTGTCAAATCTAGGCCCCACAAAAAAAAAATTCTCAATGCAAAAAGGTGTCCAACATTGTATTGTCAGGGTGTACCTCAAAAGTAGCTTGTGTTCACCGGACTAAGGGGGGGTCACAAGTTCTATTCCCCAAAAGCACTATAAGGTAATATAATGGTAATAATCTGCTCAGCGCAGATTCTTCTTTCACCACAATGGAATTTACAAATCCTAGCCATTGACCTACTTATAGGGTTAAAGCGAAGGGTTAGAAGTGAAAGCCGAAGAACACGCCGTACGGTGGAGGGGAGAGGACTTACACCTCCACATTTGGTATTCAGTTAAATCTGCATCTGCATCACTGATGTGCGTCTTTGTTGTTCATTTATGTGCTCTTTCTCCATCAAGGACCCACTTTGTCTGGCTCTGCTTGAGTAAGCACAGGCGTGAAAAAAGTGTTGATTTGGGCACGTTTTGGGCGCGTTTTGGGCGCGTGCGTGTCACATTTACAACAAGCTTCCTTCCTGACTCCTTTGGGTGCCTGAAAATCTGGTTGATCTGAAGGGAACCTGACTGCTTAAATCACGCTGAAGAGCCAGAAACAGATGTTAATTAGCTTTAATTTGCCTTTTGTTGTTGCGCTGCCAAGGCGCTGCCAGACACTTCCCGGTTTTACTGCTCTCGGTGTGTAATGCTGCACGGTGGCTCGGAGAACCAGAAACAAGACAGCTTTGCGGATTTTCTGAAAGCGGCTGAGTGTACGCCTTTCATAATCACTCCGCTTTACATATGTGGAGGGGAATGAACTCCGAAAGACAAAGCTATGAAGAACAGAGAGCGTCAACAAACTGTGGAAACGTCTCACAACGCCATGCCAAATGCCTCTGACGGCTAGGATGAATGAACGGTACAGGCAGCAGTGTCAGTTTTTTTGATTTATAATCAGTTCTTTTGAAAGTGCTGGTATTCAGTCACAGAAAACAAGTCTTTAAATGCCTCCTTGGATTTTATGATACATTGTTTATCAGGCAACTGGATTGACAAATTGTTTCACCCGTCTGGGTTTGCAGACAGTGTTTTCTATCTTCATAAAATGCTCTATCCTTTTGTATTGATAAAAAAATACACAAGCGTCCAAAGACTAAACATTTTCAAGGTCCACTAATGGGATATCACTTTGTTCAAGAAGTACATAAAACAAATAGCATTATTTTGGTCACTGTGGTCATTTAGATGAAAAATGTCATAGACTTGACTTACAGTACGTTTACCTGCATGGGAGGGCGAGTCATTCCTTGTTGATTCATTCTCCCGTGCGGTTCTGGTTAAAAGCAAGAAATCCCCTTAAAAAAAAAAAAAAGCTTAAAATGGTTTACTTGTGATCTGCAACCGGTTCTGGATAACAAATAAAACCTTTTTCTTTCAGTTACCTGAGCAGCAACCCAAAAATTATCCAACAATCCAGAAGCGCAGCTGAGGCGATCGAAAGGGAAAACTGGAAACTGGGCAGTAACTCTAGGAGTTCTGTCCAGGTACGTTTAATGTTTACTTCAAAGAGTTTGCTAAAGTGATAAGGCTGTTGCCTCCTTGTTCAGATGCAACTATTCTGAAAACTCCACAGATTTCAATTTGTGATTGTGGACAGTGGTGCGTCTTACATAAAGGCACCCTGGGCGGACGCCTCATTCTGCTGCCCCGTAACCAATTAAATCTTATCAAATATTTCAAGATTTTTGGTGCGGGATTAAAAAAGCAGCACAGTCCTGCAGAAGGCATGCCATTTTGTCTACCCATTCTCTGCAGTAAGCAGGGGCCTGTGGCTCTACACATGAATAAAAGCAACACTATGCTCCCCCTACGTCTGATGTCGCCAGCGGCAGCTGCCCATATGTACCATATCAAAGATCACTTTTACCAGGAATTACCTCCTAAAACAGCAACTTGACATGCCTGGAGTTTCACAGTTTTTCTTTTTTTCTTTTTCAGAGAAATTGTTTCTACCATTACAGTTTTAGCATAGCAATGAATTCCACATAAACTAGCAATACCTCTGCTGTTCTCAATGGAGATCAGGGGCCGCGTGTACGAAAGAGTGCGCAGCTCTCATACTAAGGGTTGGTGCTCGGGAAAAATCCTGAAACTCGCAGCGTGCAAAAACATTCAGATGTACAAAACCATGTGCGGATGGGCCACGGCACGCGTTGCCCTAATAAATATCAGTTTGCGTGGGCTGGACTCACCTGCATGTGTACCCGGGGCCACCCTGTCCTCGCCCCTAATTACATAAGCAAATCAGTGAAAATGCCCAGAAGTCACCCGCCACAAACTCAAATAACAGTTGCAGAGTCAGCTCGATGGATATTGTAGTGAATTACAGCAAAACAACAGCTTCTGGAGTGACATCAGCAACTCATTAAAGAAACCTGAACATAAAAGTCTGTCAGATAGAATTTGAAATTTGTAGATTCAAACGCCACTGTCCAGCTGGTGCACTGAGTTTGATTATAACTTACTAAAGATCATTGTATTGTAGCTACACCAAATCATTGTAATGTAGTGAATCCAATACTTCGATGAGGAAGTCTGTCCCCACACACAGTTTATGAAGGGCTTTAATGTTTAAGACAGTCAGGGTGTTACATAAAAACCACGAGTCAGCAATCGCAATATAGAGCCTGCTTTTATTTCGTCCCAGACGCAACTATTATAACGAGAGTAGTTATTATTATTATCATCATAGTATAGTGGAATCCTGGGTTGAACAGGATTATAGCAATATATGCACAGTCTTGGCTCTGATTACATTTGGAAATCAGCTCCTTGCTGAAATTGAGAGCCATGGTTTAGGGCCATTTTGCGTATCTGAACAACATATGGATAAGATCGTCCCAGGGGGCCGGCTTGGGACGGCACAGGGATGTTAACGACCCGACCTGTCAGTCAGCTCCCTCTGAAAAGCTCCGGGTGAAGAGACCGCAGTGGAGTTGGAATTTGACACGACACCGGCGATGCACTGTTTCTCCGAGTTTCCCTGTTACGGTTCCCCAGTGACGCTGGGGCCAGTATTCAAAAATTATTTCCCTCGGCAATCGGAACCGGTTGATAAGCCACTCATCAACATGTGGACCCAGATCAGCCAGATCTCCGAACATAGAGGAGATCCCTCTACATTATTCCACTGGCGATTGTTCCCCTGCAACCCATTGGTGTAACGGGCGGGGGGGGGTTACAGGTGGGAGATGTCTCCCTCCTTACTTTTCCAATATGTGCACTTTTTCCTCCGCTATGACTGTTTAATCTGTTATTTACTTGTTGTAACGTGTTATTCCGAGCCACCTTTAAACGCACCATAAGCAAAATGCAGTGGATCACATACGGGAGACGTGCAGCAGCCGAGCAGTTTCTTATATTTATGTTTAAAATAAATCTTTATTGCCACAATAGCAGAGTCAGGGAGAGCAATGGATGATGATGCTGCGTCTTCACAGGTAAGGAGACGCCACAACTTACTGGGTAAAAGATATCCATCTGCAAGGAGAAAGAAACCAAGCAGTTATCAGGAGAGGGTTTTCACATATTTTTCAGAATAACTCTGATTCACACTCCAAAATATTTTCAATCTGTATTAAGTAGCCCAGGGAGAAGGTCATGAGTCAGGTCAGAGACCAGGCTGCAGCACTGACAGTCAGCCTGCAGAGAGTGACAGACAAGAAAATGGAGGTTTGTTTGATTTATTTCTTAAATATTTATTTTCAGATGTTATTTGACATTTGCATTGTTTGCGTTCTTAAAGGTTTATGTCATGCCATTTTATGTATCTTGATTAATTTTGCACATCTGTTTACATTTGACTACAATGTGGATTTCGGCATTGTGTCACTTTCAATGTTCATGCCAATAAATTCAATTATGTAAGTATGTGGCTTATTATCACTCCCATTCCATATTGTGTGATAAGTTTTTTCCATGTTCGACTGCTAATGGAATTCATACCATTTCCTTACGATTCCTGTAAGCAAATAATTACAATAATTTGCTTATACAAATGTTTTTTTTTGTTTGTTTTTTTACCAAATATCGGATGTTCAGTGTTTTCATTTGGCATCTAATGATCTGGCTACTTGCACTGAAGCTGTCAAAGGGTCATTGTGTCAACTCAACTAGAGTTTGGCAGCTAAAACCTAAGATCTTTTTTTTAGTTTGAAGAACTAAAGTTGGTCTCCCAGTGCTGTACTGAGGCTGTTGGTGATTATGTGCTTCCTTTGCCACTAAGGAGAGGTGCAATTGAAAGAGAGAGGATGATAAATCAGTCAATAGACCTCTGGAAAAAAAAAAAGATGTCCCCCCTCACCTCTGAGATGACGTTACGCCCATGGCTCCCATCGTTCCACAATCACATGTGTGATTTTCATCATAACACCTGTTTTGTTTGGACTTAATCTGCTGCCCTGACCTCGTTCTATTTTTTCATGGAGAATGAAAACAGCTTGTTAGATGATTCACATGCACGCCTTGGCGCACATTCGTTATGTTCAAGAATTCTGACTTTATCAACTGAATGTCACTCCGGAAATAAAGACTCACTTTGACATGTCACTCTCTACTTCACCTAAATCCCCTGCCTTGATGTGCGGTTTTTAACTTCAACAACTTTCCTTTGCCACATGTTGGTGCCTAGCTGCTTTGACTTGCTCCCATGTGATTGCTGATGATCCATTTTTGCAAACAAGAAACATGAATCTGGCTATATTATAAAGACGCTGAAGATGTTAGATTTTGCCAACAACATACAATTTTTATCGACTTCCATAGCACCGGATGCATATTTGGTCAATTATGAGCTCCTAATGTGAGAAATGACAAAGCAGAGTATTCATCCTCATCAGTTTAAATCTGCAACGTCACATTGATCTCAGTCTTGTGCATTTTTTTCATCGAATTAGTGAAAATAACTTAATCAGTGTTTTAAAAGAGGATTTAACAAAGCAGTGTTTGAGCAGGCCGAAGGCATATTCATGAATTATACAGGGACTACGATTCGCACAGCAGTGCGAGGCATGTTTGTGTCCAAGGACATACATTAAAATAAATAATTAGATGAAGGAACAGGGACATAATGCAAGGGTAATACACTTGCTCGCAATTAACAAGGACACATAACGCTCGTAAGAGGCACAGCGTCCATTAGCAATTGCTTGTGAGCACATCTTTATATTTGAATCGGCTCCAGATCAATAAAATGTCACTGGAAACAAACAGGAGGAGTCTTTTTTTATGCCGCTCATTTCCAAGCAACACACATGCACAACAAACAGGGCTTAGTTCTAAGCCATGCATGTGATATTTAAGGCTCCCTGGTACTAATTTGTTGCAAGGTTACCACTGTGACCTTGTTGCTAATTCAATCTCAGATGACTATCATATTTCAATCAACGTGTATCGGCAGACGGGGGATAATGAGTACTGGTAACTGGATTAGTGTTGATACACTGATGGGGGAGATCAGATGTGTGGAAGGCCCGGTAAATATATGACCGCAGTTATATATAAAAACAACAGGAATACAAAGCTATATAGATGACAATAAATGTGGTGTGCCTTTTCCTGTAGCATAAATTAAAGGAAAAACTGTGAAAGCTAATGTATAATTTTTGCTTATGTACAAATTAAAATGGTAAATAGAAGGAAGAAAATAGCGATAAGTAACAATATCCTGAATCATTTCCTGTATTTTTCCTCCCGTAAGTACTTGTATTTAAAAAATGTGGCCATTCTTGATATTGATCTGCAGTCTAATACATTCGACCTATAACACAACTGCAAGAAAAAAAAAACAAGGGAACGCAATATTCTTTTAAAATTTTTTTATTTTTTTTTTTTATTTATTTATTTAAAAAAAATAAATAATTAAATACAGCATTTATATTTCCTGTAAGAATTAATTTTACTTGATTTTCTCAATTTGGGTTTGCATGTGCACCAGCACCTCCAAAAGTATTCACATTCCTCGATATTATGTGATACAGATTTAATCCTTTTTTTTTTACAAATACAATTGGAAAAACATAGTTTTACTAGATGAAATCCAGAAAAATAAATTGTCTCAACATGTCAAGTGAGTAAATGGGGTCCAACTGTGTGCAAACAGATCTGGCCTCAGAGGTTTGTCAAATAGCGCAAGGAAAGCACCAAACAGGTCAGGTATGACGTTGAGAAGAGACTTTTAAAGCTCGGACAAGCTTACAACAATTTCCCAAGCTTTGAACATCCCACATAAACTGAAAGGCCATTCAAGCAAACTGCTAATCGTGCGAAAGAGACTGTCAAAACTACAATTATTGGCTGTGCCCTACACAATTCTGACCATTGTGGAAGGTGAAAAAAAAAACACTGTTGTAAGAAAACTATGAGAGATCCAGTTCAAAGTTTGCCAGTAGTCATAAAGGGGGCAAATAAACATTTCGAAAGAAGGTGCTCTGATTAGATGAGACCAAAATAAACCAATCTGACCTGCATCCAAACATGGAGCTTAAAGCAGAAATTCAGACTGAAGAAACACTATTGCTTACCTCCATCCAATCAGAGACTCGTTCGCCTCCGACGCAAGCCAATCAGCTTTGAACTGCTCCTCCATGAAGCCAATCAGCATCCTGGATCCATCTCAAAAGATTCTGGATCTATGTCTGGATCTATGTCTGATCTGGACTCTGATGACTGGATTCAACCCACCTGCATCCCCTTCTCCACCATCGTAGCAAGCTCCGCCTGTCTTTCCTACGGTCCTCCTTCAACCTCGTCCCTATCAGAGTGTAATTCCTCCCGGACTCTTACGGATTTCTCAGTCACTCCTTAAAACGGTACGGCAGAAGACCACCATGTTGAGCTTGGTTGTGCCAGAGGTTTCTTCCCAAAGGGGAGTTTTTCCTCTCCACAGTCGCTTCATGCTTGCTCATCATGGACAGTTCATGCAAACCTGTGTTTATCAAGTTGGACATATAGCTCAAACAGATCATCATATGGACTGAACAAAACTTCGTTTATCACTAGTTTCAGGCCTGGGGGATCATTCCTATTTTCATACACCTGCTTATTCATATTGATGTATAATTCAGCGTGAATGTCTCATGCCGAGGTCTGAGCGCCAAAGTCTTAAAATATTGTATCAATAAATTCTTCTAATTGTCTTTTTCTTTCCGTGTGAGTTTTTCAGATTGAAACTATGTGTGCCAGACATCAACCTGAACGCACATGGTGGTGGCAGTATCATGTTATGTAGAAGCATTTCTTCAGCAGGTCAAACATGATGAGAAGATGGACGGATGGTAGGATGGATGGATGGATGGATGGATGGATGGATGGATGGATGGATGGATGGATGGATGGATGGATGGATGGATGGATGGATGGATGGATGGATGGATGGATGGATGGAGCTAAATGCTGGGCAATCATGTGAGAAAATCTGTTAGATGATGCAAAAGATTTGAATCCCAAGACGAGGTTTTTAACTACCAGTAGGACAACGACCCAAAACATGCAGCCAGAGCAACAATCAATGGTTCAGATTAAAGCATATTCATGTGTTAGGATAGGCCTATAAAAGTCCAGGCCTGAATCGAATTAAGACACTGTGACGAAATTTATAGGTTTATGTATACATAGTTTGTGGTCCAAAAATGACTATGCACTGCTTTGGGTTTTGCACCACAAAAGAAAAGAAAGCATCCTGACAAAATGGGTCGACGTTTGTGACTATGTGATCAAACGTGAATATGTTAAGCATATATGAATACTTTATATTAGTGTTGAATTGTAAGTGTTATACTATATCAAAGAGTCGTTTCTTGTGTCAAATATGTCTTTTGGTCACTTTGTTTTTTGCCCATACCTCCCAAGAGAGTCAAAATGAAAATGGTATTTCCGGCCCCACTCAATTTAGTTCTTGTTGACACTGAAAGCTTAGGAGTTAAATATAGTTTTGTGCACTCAACAAAAAAGACTGCATATCGCAGAAAATAAGCAAGCAATTTCTACAGCCAATAATGTGACCATAAAACACCATGGCCACTCAGACCAAGAAAGAGATACAAAAATAATTTGTGGTGATGTGGAAAAAAAAAAGCCACTCAGCAGATCCTCATTTAGAAACTTTTCTTTTCTCAATGTGTCATGCTAATTAACTGCCATCAAGATCAAAGCTGGGGGAAGAGATAAAAAAAAAAATGTCCATCATGTAGAAATTTGCCACAACAGTGCTGAGAAGTTGAGAGAAATGAAAATCTGTGAACCTATCAGTAGATCCTAATCACGAACAACACACTTTTTTTTTTTATTAATATCACAGAAAGCTGTTTTTGTACATCAGGCTATTTTATTCACACGACACGTCGTACTCCGGTTAGGATTTGTGTGTTTGCTGATGTTTCGTGGGATAATTTCTGCAGTTTGAATTTGCAAGTAGAAGCTTTGAACCTTGATTGCACATTGTTATTAGCCGTGCTTAAGTCTTTGAAGAAATAACGCCTAAAGTGCTGTGTACTTCTAGATCCACTCCTTTTGTGTGTCCAACCACACAGACTTTCTTATGAACTTGATGGAAGATGAAATCATAGTTCATATTTATAGAGGGCATCTATCAAAAATCTATTTTCACATCTTGCCTTTAGATTCTTAATAGTATTTAGGTCCCCGTATGATGATGCTCCTTCCCCCATAGTTTTACCCTAGTGTGGGTGGTTTCAGGGACATTTACAGGGTTAGTTTTCCTGATACACAGCGTTTGGTATGGACATTTTTTTGTCTCTTTTTTAAATAAAAATAAGTACCACTATATACGGTATTTTAAGGCGCACTTAAAATCCTTCGATTTTCTCAAAAATGAATAGTGCGCCTTATAATCCGGTGTGCCTCATATGTGGTTACCGTACTTGTTGTGTTTACTTTTATGTGGTACAATGCACTCAAAAATCTGTTTAAATGTGTAAGTACGACTTTGGTAAGCTATGACGCCGCTCCACTCAATGGATATTCGGAAAATTACAGTACCAACGTCACTACCTGATCGCCCGTAACAGGACACCTGAGCTGTCTACAAGACTGCCTGACTGTGATGTCGAAACTAGAAGCGTATTCACGTAAGGCAAATTACAATTTTACATTAATTTTTATGGATACTGTGGTTTCTTCCCACAGTCCTAGGCTATACGATGAAAGATGGTGGTTGTACTTCACAATTTTTTCTAAACATTGAAGTTTGCCTACATTTTCTGACTCTGTGGTCGCATAAACCATCGTCTATTTTATAGATTGTTGGAGAAACAGTTTATGTACAGCTGAAAGGCAGATGTTAGATAAGCTCATCAGCAAGACTAACTCTGTTCTAGGTTGCCCCCCCGATCCGGTGCAGGTGGTTGGCGACAGAGGGACGCTGGCAAAAATGACGTAATTAATGAACACTGTCTCCCATCCCATGGTGAAGAACTCGGCAGGGCTGGAGTGGCAGGCTGCTGCGTCCTAAATGCACAAAGGAGCGCTTTTGCAGACCCGTCTCAAGCAGGAGTTCTGCTTTATCATCATGTGATGATAAAACATCCCACTTTTGACTACATATTATAATTTTTTTGCACAAACATGCACATTTTGTGCAATTTTGAAGTTACCCTAATCTATTATAGATTGTTTTCTCAGCATGCTATGTTTAGTAACAGTACAGTTTTATTTTTTTATCTTACAAATTGTTCTTACTATGTAATCTAATTCATTCTTTGAAGTATCACTATTTTATCATTATATTTTTATTATAATGTTATTTTTTTATCCTTATGTGGATCTGCATGTTTTTCATTGCTTGTCACCTGAATTCCCCCCACTTTAGGGACAATAAAGAACATTTCTATCTATTTGATTTCTATTCTATCCATCCTCTAACCATCTCTACCATCTCTGTACCTTGGTTTCCAAATTACCCAACTTGAGCTAACCTTGCCCATTTCGCTCACTCCATGTGAACAAAACGTGTTCCTGCTCTTCTTTGTTTCATACACGGCTTCCAAAGTGCACATGCGCCTAGGACTCGCTACCATTTTGTAAACCGTCTGTTTTATACCTGCAGCTGTCCTGCCACAAATCACCCCTGGGAGCCATCTCCACGCACTCCATCATGTACTCTCTTCTTCACCCCCTTTTTCACCCCGCCTGTAATTCTGAATGGTTGCCTGCAGATACTGAAACTCATCTTGCAGTACATTTAATCTATGTAGCTGCACTGTACTACCTGTCCCCCTATTATTGTCACGTCTTCTTTTTATTTTATTTTTCTGTTAGCTTTCATGTCTTTTATCTGCAGACTACACCTCCACAGAGTCTCCTCCACACAACTCGTACTATCTGTAGATCACAATATTGTCTGCGTGATATCATTGTGCCAGGGGACTTGTGCCTGCTTTCATGCCAGCTTGTCCAGCTCCATTACAAACAGGATGGATTAATCATGTTACACCTCACCTTAAACCCATCTGTCACGCCTACAACACACCTCACCACTGTCTTGCTGGGATTTCGCATGTGCTACATCCTCACATATATGTCTCTGCCGTGTTCTTTTGCTTTCTCAAGACAGAGTCAACTCCCTCTCACCTACTCTATCATTTAAACCAATTTCTTTTTAGTACAGTCTGTTTTGATTTGTTTTATACCACGCTTCTGATTTTTAGCCAAGTTCCAAATGGGATGTTTCAGTGTGGAAGGATATGTTCTATTTTTTTATGCCTGCTTTTTTTTTTCTTTTGGAAAAAAAAAAATTGTACTTTTCTTTTGCCAGTGCCATGAATTTCTCAGCAAAACAAAAAGAGAAAATAAGCTCCATAATCCATGAAGAGCATAGCTTCGGGGGATTGGCATTTTATTCTTACATTTCACCCCTCGAAGTTCTTATGGCTTGAATTTGGATGTTTGAAAACCTTTGTAGATGAGATGGTTAGAAACGTATGCATATTTTTTTTTTTTTACGGATTCTGTTTTTTAGAGGGCAATGAAGTTTATTTCTCAAAGTATTTTTTTTTTTTTTTTGTAGCTTGTAGAGCTTTGATGACTTTTTAAACGGGACCTATCAGGCAAAATTCCGTTTTTGCATGTTTTTATACCACCGTTTGGCTTTCAACTTCTTCTAGGCACAGTCCACGTGCTAAAAAAAACACACCCAGCCAATTTTTTTTTTTGCCAATAAATAAATGTTTTGGAATGAAACTTGTCCAGATGATCAGATTTAACCCGGGAACCACCCAAGGCTCAATCCTGCTGTTACCAACAAAGTGCTGTCCCACCACTTTTGTCTATCCACAGTGAAAAGTGATTATTATGTCATTGTGGACTGATAGGTTGCCAAACAAGTAAGAGGTACCTGTTTTATACATTGTAAAGTGTGGCTGAAATTTGCATGCACAGGCCAAATACTGTCGAAACAATTTTTATGGTCATATGAGATGAAATATTAGTGTGTTTGGAGGCGTCAAGATGAGGGTTTTAAACTTAGAAATACTGTACAAAGGTCATACATTGTAGTTCAAGCATCATACTGTGGGACTTTTCTGCTGCTAACGCGCTGTTGCTGTGTTTTACAAAATGGCCGGAATAATGAAGACGTCTAACTTCGCGCTCAACAGCTAAATGGATGAAATATAGGGTAAGGAATAGTCAAAGAACAGACGATAAATGGTTTTGGGATGGATAAAACAGGCTTTTGTTGAACTCCTAAAAATGTCCAACCCAAAGCATCAACCTCATTAACCCTGCGGGAAAGGTATGGCCTTTGCTGAAAAAAAAAAAAAAGCAATGGGCCTGCTACAAGAAACAATTTTAAATAAAGTAACTATAGCAGCCGTTGCAGCCAGTTGCTGTTTTTAAAGGTCGTTGAAGATGAATGTTGTGTACAGCATGGAACAAACATTCTTCCAAGGCTTAATTAAAAACACCCCAAAATAACAAAACATTCATTGCAGTGATGAGTGAACTTCTGATTGTTGATTACAATTACAAAAAGTAATTGGTAAATGTGGCTACATGCAATTTTATGTCTTTTAATGTTTCAACAATAACCCTTAGAATTAAATTTAGTGCTAATGTTGTGTTTTGTTTTGTATTTAAATTTCAACAACGATCGCTCTCTTTTTTTTTTTTTCTAGGCAGGAATAAGAACAACTGACATTGGGAACTGCACTTGCTGTCTTTAGCTCCTAATGCGACTGATGCCATGCTGAAGGTCTTTACACATCATTCACGCACATCTAAAGGTTCATAGTTAGTCATTGATCCTTGTGGCGTGCCGCTTCCTTCGTCTTTGCCGGCTGGGACTCGATTGACTTGTACATTTTTTGCCTGATTCGGGTCTGACATTACTTCCGTGGCTGCTAACTCAGAGTTGACTGCAGGCTCTTTGAGTCACATATTCAAAAATGTCAGCGATGTGGCAGGAGCAAAAGCGGAGCACAATGGCTGCCGGAGCACAGAAGTCATGCTGAAAATTGGCTTCAGGCTGTGCTTATGTGAAAGAAAGCATTTGTTACATTTGAAAGACCATCTCTGATACTATCATCACAAACGACTCCACCGTAGAGGTGCTGTGCAAAAGAACAGTTCATCAATGAGTCTCACTTTTTCGGTGGCCTCACTTATTTTCCGACTTGTGTAAGAGTTTCCAATCGACTGCTTCACAATGAAAGCAACTGCTTAGGTATTTGGAACAGGTCTTAATACCTTCTCCAGAGAAGGTATGTGAGATTTCTATTTCAATCTGGGTTAAAATCAGGACTGGCTCAAAAGTTCGATAGGGCTGGACTGGTGATGTCCAACTGAAACCTTGCGTAAACAGATTTAAAGTTAAATTTTTTAATAATTCAAAGTAATTGATCAGGAGATCCCAGAACAATGAAAGTTTTAAATGAATAAATAAGCAAAGCAATCCTCAGAACCCACTTTTTTAAGTTACCAACTGTCTACTTTATTTGTGTAATTCTCATGCAGATACAGTCACCCCTTTTCGATTTAAAAATACGGTGGGGACAGCAGAAGCTCAACAGCAAATATGACCTGACCTTTGATTTATCACTGACTTTATGTTATAAAAGCTCACCAGCAACTTTATTAGCTACACCTGTCTAGTACTTTTTACTCTAAGAACTGCTTACATATTTCAACATATAGATATATAAATTGAAATGTTTTGGAGAAATAGATGTCAGCTCCTTTTCTTCAGATGCTATGTTCCATATTTTAATACTTGTATCATTCTAATACTCGGAGGCTACTGCAGAACAGTGTAACATTGAAGAAACCAGTCTGTCGTGGTGATTTGAAATGTGTGACTCGGTGCATTATCCTGCAGGAATATAACCATATTCTTCAGTGGTGCAAGAGTTAGGAGTTTGTCCTGTAACCAGTTATACCAATTATATTTTAAATGCAGTGTCATTATCAATTGAGAAATCATAGAAAAAAACAACAATTTGAGTAATGTTTTTATAAAAAAATAGAAGGGAATAATCCAAGGTTAAGAAATTATTTTTATTGATAATTATAAGTATCCCTAAAAAGAAAAAAAAACAACAACAACAGAAACATCTTTATGTGAATTCCTAATTTACATGTTGGGCTTATAAGGGGTGTACAGGAACATGCAATTAGCAACTCATGAATCAGTTTTACCCGTTCTTCTAAACGAGAAATACAAAGAAGTAATTGAAGTAAGGTAGATAACTGCTGATTTTCATAAGAAAAAACTATGGCTCCAAGAAAATATCTTTAAGCCTAAACATGCCCAAACCTACTGTCATGGCAATATGTCAATTGTATCAAAAAGGCTGGAGAATGACTCAAGTTTTTGTTGCCAACCACACGTGGAGATGGGGATATTAATAAAGGTTTAAAGCAAAGTCTTCAAATCTCACCCTGCGGCAAAGCGTGCCATCTTTGGGGTCACCGAGTCTGCATAAAAACTAATGCATGCCATCTACGAGTTGATTGGTTGTTTATGTCAGGAAAAAGCTGTTTCTGCCCTCTTTTCCCAAATGTCACTGTGTCAAAGGTCAGAAATATAAACATTAATGCAAACTTCTTAACCTAAGAGCAGGTTTTTCAGCAACAAGCATACCCAGGAGGGTTGGTGCAAAGCAAAGGACGGGTATCCAAAAAAGCTCTTTATGCCCTAAATTTGGCATGGAGAAGGATCTGTGATGCTGTTGCCCTGTTTCTCACCCTGCTGTAAAATGTAAGCATTTGTACACAAAGTCCAAAACAGATTCTCATGGGCTTAACAGACGATTTCACAGTTTGTTTCTGTACACCCCAGAAATGACCGCCTTTGACCTGCCCTGATGCAAATGCAGTTAGACAAACCTTTCAACAAGTTGAATTCATGAATACAGATTTCTTCAACAACAACGAAAAAAAAGTCTTCCTTTAAGTCTAAGCATAAAACAGGAATTACCTAGATATCTTTTGGGCAAAATTATTGCCATCATGTAACCCAAGTTTGTAAAAACAAAGACTAACACAGAAGACTTATTTAAGTGTGCAAAACGTAAAAAAAAAAAAAAAAACTAAAACAACACCACCAGTCAACAATAGTGGCAGGTCTTTGATGAAAGGGGCCTTGGACAAGTCCCTCATTCTGTTGTCGCTCGAACCAACTAATCAGGGCCCAAATTCCCCAATGCTACAGACAAAAACTATTTAAAAATAATAGAAAACAAGTTAACTCCGAAATGCGTTAAATGATTTCTTTTATTGGGACGCTTGTGTGCTTCTCTTTCTGCCACAACGGGAAACTGAATGAATTAAAAACTACCACTGACCGAAGTAAAACTGCTCAGTAACATCGTAGTCACATATGATAATTACACATTTTACCTCCTTTAGTACCTCCCTAACATCTTAAAGGGTGTCAGTTCAACTAAAATAATGAAAGAAATTCTTGCTGACGCACCATCTGGCTGCAGGACCTTCTGCCTTGTTATCCTATGTTATCCTCCACACTTGTTAAGTGTGGAGGATAACATAGTTACATATGTTGGGCTAAGTCAACGCATTTTTTTTTGTAAATGTCTGTTTGTTTCTGTGCACAAACTGAAGAACAATTGATACTGATTCACAAGACATGACCAAATCAACCCAGAAATGATTTAGCAGGCACTTAATTAACCTGCTTCAATGTCCATCTAAACCATCAAGTCTACTGTGAATCACATATTGTGAAATATTCCTTGATCTGTATGCTCACACCTCATGAAAGGTCATAGGCAAGGAGCTGTTGCATTTGCAAAAGGGCCGGGTACACACTGATAACAGCAGTGGTACCAGCAAGCGAGTTTGGAAACTGGAACCACCAAATTGTTGTTATTTTGGGTGTGGAGCAATATGAAATGAAGCCGAAAAAGAGATGAAAACGGAATAAAACTGAACAGAGGCATGAATAACTCAAAGTTTTGTAGGAACTGACTTTCAGGCATCTCTGCATGAACTATATTCTCCTGCATTGTTTCAGTCTGTTTAATATTTTATAAGACTGCATGTTTTTTTTGTTTTTTTTTTCGTTCTTTTTCATCCGGAGATCGAAAGTTATCTCTTTAGAAATGAATTGAATTTCTTGCTATCCACATATTGGCCAAGTTATATTGTTAAATTGCGCTACCGGTTCACCACTAGGTTTGTTATTGCCAACAAACTTGCAACCAGTTCTTCTTCGCAGCATGTGGCTTTTTTTTCTTTCCCATGCATTTTCCTCCCAAAAATAATGACAAAAACATGCCCACCTGAGGACTGAGCCGACTCGGGGAATAAATATTCGGAGAAATTACATATTCCACATGAGACACCGGCTTGATTTCCTCGGAGCGTTTCAGCAAACCAGGAGAGAGTGCGGAGAGGAGAGGGGTGGGGTGGCGGCTGAGAGTAAAATTAAATTATGCCTAATTACCAGAACAGCCGATACCAAATTGAGTTGATATGCACCCTTCATGACTTAACTAGATGTGAGATAGTGTGGTAGGATCTAACATGAGTTGATGGGTATAAGGTGATAGACGGGCAATGTTGATGGCGGCAGTCAAGAGAGCGAGTCCTCCAAGATCCTATCTGTCACGTTTGTGGCTGCTGCGCTTTGGCAGCTTTCCCAAACCTGGAAATTGAGGAGACACAATGATAAGGTTGTTCTTATTGTCACAAGGGTGGGGTGGAGGGGTGGGGGCAGTTGGTGATTGGGAACCTTGTTGGACACGTCACAAAGCCTACAGATGTCAGACTGTAAATATATGTGTACCGGTCTGACCGTCATTCTAAATTGAAAAATAAGTAGGAAGCAGGATTGCTTTAGGCTGCATCTCACCACTCTAGCATAATCTGCTATATGCCTTTGCTGATTACCCATCAAATGATCTGAGAAGAAGATCTCATTGGGTTGGGGTGCTGTCTATCAGTTTAGTGCCAATACAAATATGTATCCTTCACACAAACTCTGTCCTGCCCTATATTAAAGCGTAAATATACATGACCTCAGTGTGTGCATTTTGGCAGCTGATGATGGATAGCTGAAGTGATTCAGTGGGTCACTCTGCTGCCTCAGAAGGTGACTGAGGCTTTGGTAATTAAAGAAAGCTCCCTGTCAGAAATTGCCAAGCTTTGATGAGCCCTCAAAGGGGACACTTACACTGGTGTTGTGATATCAGCCAGGAAAGACAAAATCAGACTGTTTGTGATGCTGTGAGAGATTGCGGGCATCAGAGGACCCTGCCCCTCACAGCAAGGGACCACCATTATGAATCCATGCTCTTCCCTCTCATCTTTCTCTTTTCCGGTGGACCGTGAAGGCGCGTACACTGGGGAGACAAGCTGCCGGGGTCTGAATGGAGTTCGGAGACCCTCGAACATGGGCGCAGGCTAGAACCCAGATAAGTGCAGCCTGCCTTTTTGAACATTGGAACCTAAGCAGCCGACTGTTTGCAATCTTTTTCTCAGCTTTTGCAGGAGAAAGCTGATCTGAAAGCCACCCTCTGCAAGCTGTGTAGAGGCCCTCCCTGTGGCCCCCACAGCCCGAGAGCACCACATGAGCCTGTGTAGAACTCATACCAGGCCGGGATTCACAAGGACTGAAAAGAAGCCACTTCCTCGCCCCCCTGCCGAAGATCCAGCTTCACCCAGGAGTAATTCACTGCAACCGGATGCCCCAAAGTCGATCGAATGGACACAGAGGCAGAGGCTTGGTAGAGAAATCATAGAGAAAGTCAGGATTGCAATTAATCATTTAAAATGGTTGGCTTTGAATGTGTTTTGCTGTGTTTTGGCTAAGCTACCCATTAGCGGTGTGATTTACGGTTATAATAAACCTTTTTTTCCATAAAGGAAAACTCATTTCCATTTAAAGGAAAACTGTTCCCATGTGAGGGTATTCTTAGTAACATCCACATGGATGCTATTTCCCAAGGTTTTCCAACTGAACACTGCCCAAAGATGGACATCATCTTAGCCCTTTTGAATTTTGTTAAAATCTGGATGACTCACCCATTCTTTTTAGGCATCTAATACCAACTTTCAGGATACAATGTTGACATATTCCATCCAACAACAGGTGTTATGATAAAGAGATAGTTCCTTACATGTATATGCTGCAGTTTTGAAAACTTTTGCGTATCTGCACTTCCCAATGTACAGCATTCTTCACTTAAAATCATGGTATTGAGCTTTACAGGGCAAATTTTCAAATATGGCAAAACATTAAGTACCAAGTGAATTTAAAGGAGCAATAAGTGATAATTCACCACTAGGTGGCGCTTGAGCATTGTTTATAGACCAAAACGAGATGTGTATCAAGTCAAGCCTCTCTCTACTTCCACTGAAGCTGCAAACCCCCCACCCCATTTCCCCTCCCATGCTCACCTATCAACTTATATGACCATATTTGCAAAGGATAAATACAGAGCAAAACAACAGCACCTTTCGGAGGAACATGTCTAGTGAAGAAGTAACTTACTCATAACTTTATAAGGCTATTGCAAGAGAATGTTTTGATCTGCAGGGTGTGCCCTCCTCCTTTTTATGTCTGGAGGTGGCAACTGTTCACATGCACGTACATGCACATGTTGCCAGCCCGGCTATGTAAACAAGAGACTGGAGAACAACACAGAGAGATGGCATGTGATGTCATACCATAGTCCTTCTAAAAAGGTACATTTAGTTCATCACGAAACTATTTTTTAGTTATTTCTATCTAAAATATTGAAATTCCACTTATTGCTGCTTTGAGTTTGCATTTTGAATAGAAAAAGAAAAGAAGGAAAAAAGCCATTGATTTGGACAGTTCCATCCAATGTCTGCATTTGCATAATGGTGGGGTTTGCATCTTTACCTTTATTCTCACACTTTCTGTTATTCATTTTGCATTGTTCCAACTAGAAAGGCAATGCATTACTTATACCTTTACAAAATGTATCATCAAAGCAGTGCCGAGTGTAAAAGTGACCCAATGAGCCCTACCAAAAATGCCATTTCCAGTTTTCTGTGGCACAGAACAATAGGGGAGATTCAAAAACCTGACCTGTTTGATTAGTCGAACCAATAACAAGAAAGACTGCAGAAAATAGACAAAAATAGCATCTATGACAGAGTTCTGAGGGGAACAGCACTGCTGATGAAAAGAGAATCAAGACCTCTCTCACATATGCCAAAAAACACTCAGATGACCCTGAAGACCTTGCAAATATTCTTTGAAATCATCAGATAAAAGTGGATAAAACTGTATCTTCATCCAAGTCTATACATTACTTGTAATGAACTTCTCACGTGAAACAACACTGTGTAGTTGGTGTTAAACCGGCTTAACTATATAGCAGAATGGAACAAACTGCCTTTCATCTTTAATACCTTTCACTTCATACATTACATCCCAAGCATCCAGGAGGAAGCTAATACAGTATAAACCTCTTGTCTGTACCTTAATTTACCACTTTTAGCACATCTCTAATGGGGAGGCTTTTTTTTTTTTTTGCTGGATCAGGGGACAGAAAAGTTTAGTTTCTTATGCAGGCCACGCTGTAGTTTTCTCATGACTTTCAGATTTCCATGATTCAGGTGAAATTCCCTAAATAAGCGGGAGCTTGGTTGCCAGCATCATGAGGCAGGAGGTGATCTATTACAACAGCACAATGACACCCTGGTTACATTTTATTTCTCCCTTTGAGCCTCTGTTCTTGGCCCTGTCTTGGCTCGATCCCATAGGGGGAATCCAGATATTGCACAGCTGTTTGAAGTTACAAATAACAGCCATTTAACTACTAAGCTTAGACAGTTTATGCCCATGCAATTAATGCATGATAGATGTTGGAGTAGATGCGTAGAATGTGGGCCGGCCGCGATTACTGCCTGTGCATTAGTTTTGAATGTATACAGTTCTTAGATTTAGACAAGTCTTTTGGCACAGCTGCTGGCAAACCTCCTCAAACAAATGGATGCACAGATATACAATGCCTTGCGAGGCATTGTTTGCTCTGAGCTTTTTCCCATTCTTTATAAAATGGTGCAAGCCTTAGCAGATTGGATGGATACTGTCTCTGAACATTCATTTGTATCTCTTAGCACCGAATCACAATTAGATTGAACTTTGTTTGGGCCAGTCTGGCCTAAAACAATTACTTTGGGGCTATGGCTGTATGTAACGCGTAAACCTCCGTCCCATGATTGCCCCCATATTTAGCTCCATCCACTGTCCTACCAACTCAGATCACTTCCTCTGTGTGTGCTGCAGAAAAGCATCATTCAGTATGATTCTGCTACCACTATATGTTTAACCTTGAGTTCTATGTGTTTATGGTGAGCTGCAGCATATGTTTGGGTGTGCAGTCTCAAGTCTTTGTATCAAACTGGTTTTCTTCCAGGATTGGCCACTTTTTAGCTCCATCCATCTTCACATTAACAATGGCCGGCTTCCCTGCTGAAGAATAGCATCCCCACAGTATGATATTGCCATCAGCGCTTTCTTTTTTTCTCACGCAGAGAGAATTAGCATCTAAACCTCTGAGACATCTATAGAACAGCCGTTTACACAAAGACTAATGTGCACATAAATGGACACTAACTGCCAATAAGGCCAACTTCTGAAAGTGACTGGTGGCAAGGGATTTTATTTTGGAGAATTAAAGTACAGTAGCTTGAATACATCCACATTTCAGATCTTCTTTCCCTTTCTCTTGACACACAAAACACCCTTTTGGTGTTGATGTATTAGACACAATTTTGATAAAATGCATTAAACTTTCTGCTTTTAACATGACAAAATGTAGAAAAAGTTCAAATTATTGCGGTTTTAGCAGAAAACTACTGACACACACATTTTGTATCAAGTGGCATATTTACTTTAAAGCACCCTGCTTTTTCTGAACATGAGACCAAGTCTGCTTTTGCCTTAGGACTGTGAATACATGCTAAAAACATCAGCTTGAATTTATTTATTTTTTTCATTTGATCCAGTCGGCGGCCAAAGGCTGGTTTCTATAGCTCCCAGGTGCTTGATTAAAGTTGGGTCAAACTCTGCCTTCTTGCTGTGATCAAGCGTGCGCGCTGGCATAATTCGACCTTCGCCACACGGTGCCTTTTTCCTCCGAGCTTACTAGAACTTTACCTGACACACGCGTAGTGTTTCTTCTAAACTATTGAGAATTCTAGCATAAATAACACAAATTTGCTCGAGTAAACGAGGGAGAGCAACAAAGGCAACTCGACTTTAAAATGTGTTTTTGCAATAAGTAAATGATGTAGTAATTGTCTCTGAACTATTCCTTTGCAGTATTTACAACAGGGTTGAAGTAGCATAATTCAGCAAAGGAAAAAAAAAGTCTGCAAACATGCATTTAGAAACCAAACATTATAAAGATGTACACAAACCTCTAAACACGGACATTCTTAAGTCGTTCACAGTGTGTTTTCGTCTTTGTCCGAACCCTTCATCTTGCAGGCGGACGTAGACACATCCCACAACAAGGCGACGCCATTTGTCTCGGCTCCGCAGACCTTTTTTTTTGTGCACTTGGAAATCGAGTGTGTATTACTTTTAATGAATCCTGATTGAAGATAATCTGCCACCTTATTCAAAGGGACCTTTGCAATCTGTACACCTGGCACTCCCCTCCTGTTTATGCCGCAGGCTGTTTATGTTACACCTAAGTAGCATACATCAACCTTAAGCTTTTTTTTGTTTTTCTACCCCGATCAGGCAGAAAATAGATGGGGATTGTGATGCAAAGCCACACGATTGCGTCACAGGTCCAACTGTTGTGTACTCACCTTGTCTGAAGGTCGCAGGGAGGCTGAGATAATGGGATAGAGTTGGGAAGATAAAACAGGGACTACATCTGTTGACACAGTAACAAAAAAACATGTGCAGGTTTTGCATATATCATAAGAATTTTTTTTTTTTTTTGCCACAAAAACTAAGAGGTCACTCACAATGCCTTGAAAAAACCTTTAAAACCTTTTAAACAGTTTGCCATGCAATGACTGTCAACATCAATATATTGGTTGGATTTTTTAGACAGACCTACACAAAGTGGTACATAATTAAGGGGGCATTTTTTTGTATTTGTATTCAGCACCCTTTTACATTGCAGCACTTAAAATCCACTACGGCCAATTGCCTTCTGATATAGTTAATGTAGTCCACTGCTTTGTCAGTGTAAATCCAGCTGTTCTCTGAACGCTTCAGAGATTTCTTGGATAACACTAGTGTACAAAAACATCATGGGAACCAGGTGTTACATTTACTTTTTGAGCAAAATGTACTTTTAGGAGTAGTTTTACTGCACTGTACTTTTTACTTTTACTTGAGTCATATTATTTACAGTAAACAGTAGATATTGTAAGTGGAAGTAATGTAATGTTCTAACATACTGTGTATACATTAACTGCTGTAAGTATTGCTTACAAGTTTAATGTAGAAAAAAGTACTTAGAAGTGTTTATTTTATATTTAGTGTATCTTTTCTCTTTAAAATACCAGAATTTGTACATAACCTTATATTTTTGTCTGCTATGATCATTACACAGAACCTTAGGAGCCTTCTTACTGAATACATTTTTACTCCTATCTGAGTAATTTATTGGCTGACAACTTTTTACTTTTACTTGAGTAAGAACATGTTGAAGCAGTGTTACTTTTACTTGAGTACAACCTTTGGCTCCTCTACCCACCTTTGTTTAAAACAAGGTTAGGGTTACCCCAAGCGTGGCACAGCTCACAGTTCAATTTAGCATTCAAAATTGTAAAGAGTGTGGCACCGCCACAAATCTAAAAATGTAGAACATCACTCTGATAAACCAAAACATTTGTGGTAACTCGGGAGGAGCTGCAGAGATCCATTGCTCTAGTGGGCAAATCCGGTTAACAGGGCAAAAATAATTTTAGAGACTACCGTTATATACAGCACAGCAATAGGAGGTTCAATTTAATGTTTGCCATAGTGTAATTGGCACCTAAAAGAAGGTTTTCTGAACAGATGAGACTAACGTTACATATTTTTGGCCTAAATGCAAACAGATCACTGCACAACACTCTGAATCCAGTATCCACACCATGCCTGAAAGTTAAGGCATGCTAAGGGGATAGTTTTTTTTTTTTCATTCTCTTTTTTTTCTAATAGTGTTGGCCAGATCGATATAACGAAATGCATACCAATCTCGGAATAAATCCAACTCGAGGCTGCAAAAGACTAGAACACCTTTCAGAAAGAAAATTTGCCTAAATCTAACTACAAGGAAATGACTTTGATCAGATTCAGGAGTTAGAATGGCAAAGTTTAAACCCAGACGTTCCCCTTTCAACCTAGCTTGAACTCTGCTGCGAAGAGCAACGGGGGAACATTTCTGTTTGTAGATGTGCAAAGCTGGTAGACACATACCCTAAACCCACAGTTGTGCTTCCAGAGAAAGGCTGTTCTATAAATTATTGATTTGCAGGGGCTGAGCACAAACGAACACCACACTTTTCCATGTATCCTTCAAATTCACAGTAATGCTCCACTTTGTCTTAATCATTCTCATGAAATCACCTCATAATGATACTGCACTTTGTTCCTGTACCATCATTTAAAAACGTGTGGGTATGAATGTATTTGCAAGGCACTCTCGCAAGTCATAAGGAATATATTGCCATGATGGAGGAAGATATAGGCAGCAGTTTTTCCTTAGGAAGTGCAAAGTCTCGATTGCTTCTTGCACAATTGTTCTCCTAACAACGTTAGGACACATACCTTATGTGTTTGCCAGTGGCTGAAAATGTAGGCACAAGAAAGTCTTTAAGACCATTATAAATCTTTGAAAATCCGTGCTATGGTCGATGATGTTGATAGGGCCGTATCTTTGACACCTTATTATCTCACAGAGAAAATCCCTCATAAACCCCCCCAGTTTTAGCATTCGTGTATAAATCAAGCCCGTTCAAAATGATCCAATAAAAAAAGTTTTTCGTGCACGGATCTCCTTGGCTGCCCTTGGTCAAGGCAGCCAGTGATGAATCATGCATCGGATCAAAGCGGGGCTGCCATCCTCGAGAGAGAGGGCACGCCGTTGTCTGCCGTCGCCTTCGTTCCACCTGCCGCCCTGCGTCAGCGGCCACAGGTTAGCTCCCCTCAAAGGATGTCACTGCTGCTGCCGTCCCCGACTGCAACACCCAACCCTACGGAAGTGGGTTTTATTTAGTCCTCTCCAACGACAAGTCTCTTCCTCACTCCACTGCCCCTGCAGCTGGTACTTGTTGGTGCCCATCTGTTAAGGGTATTGTTTATGTGCTTGGTGATCCAGAACTCATTAGCATCCCACCTTCCTCTTTACACTATTGTTCTTTCTGCTAATATGGAGACTCTTGTGCAGTCTGTCTTCAGGTGGAATAATGAATTTGAGGCACAACGTCCCTTTCAAGAAAAAAAAAAAAAAAAGCAACAGATGTTAAGCCTTGTTGAAAAAAAAAGGAGAGTCATTAAAATTCCTGATGCAAAAGTACAAGTTTGATTTTTGTGTCCTTGGAAGAGGCAGCAAACTTGCTTTCTAACTTAAAAGCGGAACAGTATAAAGAACTGATTAAATAAAGAAAGGTTCATCAAATCAGATTATCGACGGTAGTTAATGTAAGGTGTATAGTATGCGCTTCGACCTGAAAGGAGAGACAAGGCCTGCAGATTCTTATAAAATGTTTAAACCATTCAAACTTGAAACGGAGTTTCGGAAACATTTAGTGCTTTAAGGTTTTAGAAAAACACACCTTTTTAGTATCAGAAGTAAGGGTGTAAATCACCAGCTTTATTACAATATGGAGTTATATCGATTTGTTTAGTTGACGTTACAATAGTTGACAATTATTTGCCATCGACATGATGCAATATATGCTCATCTAAAAATACTATTTACATTAACTCACAAAAAAATACATGTATGACTTGACCTTTTTTTTTCTAAGCTCTTACATGTATCACGCATTTAAATCACAAACACCATTCTTCTAATTTTCAAATAATAATACTAACAATAATAGATCAACTGGTCACTATAGTCTCATGTGTGAATTTCAAAATAAAGGCATATCATAAAAATTACGCTATGAATCGATATTTTCATCCTTTTTTCTTTTGACCAACTGTCCTTTGTTAATCATTTAATAAATACATCAGTGTGGATCGATGTATTGTTACACCCATGATCAAAAGGAACTAAAAACATATTTTTTATTTTTCCCCTGATTTACCTTCATGCGCTAAAGTGATGTAAAATCACATGCAGTTGTTGAAATTGTCTATTTGCTTTTGGGGACACAGAAATCTTTTAAAGATTTGAATATCAATGTATCTAAAGGTATCCATCCATCCATTTTCCTACATGCTTATCCCTGTTGGGGACGCGAGGGGTGCAGGTGCCTCTCTCCAGCTTTCAATGGGCGAGAGGCGGGGTAATCCCTGGACGGTCGCCAGTCTATCGCAGGAAGTAAATACGTCTAAATGTAATAAAGCTCCAAGAATTTGCTTAGTGGAAATGTTGGGACTGTAACTGGACTTTGTTTTCTCCCACTGTTTCTTTCTGAGTCTTCTCACTCCCCGTACCCATAGAAAGGTAGTCAGTGCTGTACTCTCCAACTCATTCTGGGGGATCCCAAGGCATTCCTATTTTAGAAGAAATGTACAGTTCTCACAGCCATTTCTGACTTTGCACCCATTTTCCTTCCAGTGGGACATACCTGCAACACCTCCAAAGGGAGTTGCTCTTAAAGATGCTCAATAAAATGCCCAAAAGACCTCAGGTTTTGTTTCCCAGAACATATTTTTCAAAGATGAAATTGCTCTTTAAAACAGGGGGATACAGACCACTCATGATTTCAGAACTCCATTTTGAAAAAAATAAAAAATAAATTATATATAATTTTATGCTTTGTCAACTTTGGGATTTGTGAATTATTACGTCTATGAAGAAGAAGAAAAAGGTGTATTTACAGGAAATTACGCAAGTGCACTTGCTCATTATGGGAGGCGTTCTGTAATATTGTTCCCCCACCTGTTCTATCACATTAGTTACAATGGTAATTTTTAGGTCTTTTATCCAAATATAATTGGCTCCTCATAATGTTTCTTTATTCTGTTTTAAACTCAATACCACCTTGCTCAGATTCAGATGAATGCTGCTGTAACTTTACCCCAGCAGCCCAATTCTACGTATCTCTCACTTATTTTTGTTTTACAGGATGGAGTCTGCCGGGCACGTTTAACTACCTATTGGTAGACTCTGTGACACTGTTTGATTTGGAGCAGTATTGTAATACTTCTTCCATGTACTATACGGTGTCACACTCTTCCTATTTACTCGTGTGCGCATCGTGACTAAATTCTGCTGAGCTTCCGCGTTGACACGTCTCACAGACCTGGGGGAAAGAAAAACATTACAAAGCCATGATTTAGTGCTTATTTAGGGCCACATTTGATTTCTACATAACTAAAATGTTTTTTTTGTGATTCAAATTGTATTTTCCACCATGTTTCTTTAAGGACTGTAAACCTGCTATGTAATACAACTGGCACAAAGATGGCTTTAAACTCCCTGGTGTCAACAGATCTCTTGACTGGAAAAAAACCAAGCCAGGACTTCTATTCAGTGGCCTGACAGATACATGATACAACATTTAAATACAGCCTTTAAAGACTAAATCTTTCTTTAGTTCCCCCAGCAACAGGCACAACCAAGCCAGGGAGCAGCTTAGAGGTTACGTCCTCTTCTTCTTAGCTGAGATTCCTGTTCTGCAGGAGTTCAGACCATTTTTTCTATATGTAAGCCACATGATTGTGATGTGGGGTTTTGTTTGGCATTGGGAGCCAATGCAGTTCACTGATGCTGTTTTGATCGTTGTTTTTTAACCAGAGGATCATTGAGTTAATGACCACCCAAGAGCTGTAGAGTATCTTACATGGACATTTTGGTTGCTATTTTGCTTCATGGTCTCATTTTGTAGGGAACCTTACAAAAAAGTAAAAGGGAAAAAAAAAAACAGCATGCAATTTAGACCTGGAAAAATGTGCTAAACTGGATGTTTGGAGAGGTGGAAAATCTTACACAGTACGCAGTGTTGGTTGCACAAGGTCTTATACTAAATACATTAGGGTGGTTAGCATGCATCAAAGCCAGCAAAAAAGTTTAAATGTTTGCTGATCAGGAACAGACACAGAGCTGTATTTTCCTCTGCACTTAATAGTAAAATTTCACCTGAACAAGCCCATTGTGTGAATGAATGTATAGTAAATCGTGTCGCTCTACATTTGATCAGGTGGATGTATACCACTTTTCTGTGTATTTCTATTGTTAAAAGGCATTTTACCATCCTACCTCTCCATTGTTGAGAATTATTACTCGCTTTTAGGTCCTTTACCTTTGCTTTAGTTTGGCTGTTAAATGTTGGGTGTTTGGTGTGTGATCTTGTATCAAAGTTAATATAAAAAGCCTTCTATACCCCCCCCTCCCCTCCCCTCCCCTCCCCTGAGTAATATTTGATTGATTATGGTTGCAGACTCTTGTCTATAAAAATGGCCATATTTAGCCATAATCTCTCAACTAAGAAAGTTGGCTGTCTTTTATTGATTTGCCATTTACCTTAAGTTGAATGTGTTTCTTGTACTTCTAACGGCATCTGAGGTCACAAGTGTAACACGGTTTATGTTGTAGGATTCCACTTGCATTATGGATCAGTGTAATAGGGAAATAGTAACCCCCCCCCCCCTCTTTGTGTGGTCTGTTATACAGTGGAGATCCCTATAGTAATCAGTGCCAGTATGTTAAAGCCGCTCCAAAGGTGAGTCTCAATGTACACCATAGAGGTAGATAAGTATTATAAATACATAAAACATGTTTCCTTTATCTTACATAAACTGTGTATTATATGAACTTACTGGACAAGTACCTGACGCAAGTTTTATGTACTTATAAGGTTGGATGTTAATGTAAAACATCATGCTAACCAGAATGCTAATGTCCTACTCTGTTGTAGTGTGCTGCATGAGAGAAACATGGTGAGCTTTTTGCACTGATTCAGGAGTTTTGTGTCATCAGGCAGGAAATAAATTTGCCTGATCAACCAAGCAACTTTGTCCTCTCGTCTTCTCTTCCGCAACCAAACAACACAATGGACAGTCGAGAGGGTTGTTGCGGCAAAGTGAAGCAAAAAAAGTGGTTACAAAAGCTCTGGGTTGGCTACAAAAGATGGCCTCTACATAGCAGTGTAAATAACAAGATATTTGTTAGCATTTGATACTACCTGTTTTTAATGGTTTTTGGTTCATGAAATGCAATGCGTATATCAGCGTCCAACTTTTTTATATGCACCTTGCAAACACAAGGTTGAACCCCGATTTTCCTTCAGAACTCTTCATGACAAAGATTCCACAAAGCGTTTGATACTTTAGACATTTTAGTCCACACTGACGTGATTGCCTTCGGCGTTTGTCAGCTGCACACCCTTCAAGTGAATCCTAAAAGTGTTCGAAAACGGGCGGTTATTAAAGGTGAGGTTTTACAAGGGATGTCAGCAGTTAGTTTTTCTTCCACAAATAGTAGGCCAAAAAGTTCAGTTTCGGTCTGACCTGCTCAGACCCGAAACGGCTTACTGCTTTTCAATCTTCTACGAAGGGCAGATTTTCAGAGTGCTTGAATGAAGGTTTTTCTGATGACATGTTCTGCCACCTACTAATGTCTCAAGGTTTGACAACCATTAGCATGACAAATAGGTGCAATATTTTCTTTTTTTCCCCCTTTTTGTTTACCTGCCTAAACGTATACAGAGTCTTACATAGATTTCCATTTATTATTGATTGACCTGAGTTTGTTTAACACCGGCTTTTACAACATCAGCTGAGTTTGCTCAAGTGATGTGATGACAACATCGAGGGATGAGCAGAAGTCAGAAATCTGACAGCGGTGTATTGATAAACCAAGCTTCCTCCCTTTCATACGGCATACCGGTCAATCCGCTGGCAAAGTGCCACGCCGGGTAGATCTGTTTGTTCTCCACTCCTTACACGAGTCCGTTTAGCATCCATTTAATGGACTAAGCTCCTTTGTCCCCAAGTGAACTTCAGCTGTTCAGAAATCAACCAATTATCATCCAATCAGGTTGTCATTTGCAGCGCCAGGTCCCAGGTATACGCAGTTGCAGCCACTCCACAAAATGCTCCAGGAGCAAATTGCTTCAATAAATACCCGGCGTGTTTCTTAGCAGGTAATATTTATAAATTCTCCAACAGCCAGTCACCCAAGCTTTGATAGATGTGTCTGGCTGCTGGGGCACTGAATAATGCAAATGAAGCTAATTCTTCCAGACCTGGTGCCAAGCCTGACATGCATTTATATGCTTTGCCCGTGAAAGATGTGTGGAGTTGCTATTATGAGAAAGAAGCGGGCTGTATTTTAATAACGGGCCCGATAGACCCTGGCCTGGCTTTTCTTAAAAGGTGACGCACGGCTTGAAATACAAACTTTGAACAGGAAATATAATACAACCTTTCTTCCGCTTGAGAAAGAAATTAGTAATTATCATGAACTGGTTAGGACACTATCAGTTTCCAACTTCGAGGATGAGTGCTGAACAAGTTATCTAATTGCTCAATGCTGGAAAATATTTTTGCGTTTATGACATTTGCTCCAGTTACTAAAAGGACTATATACCATATTGTGGCACCTCTCATTTTCCTTACCTTTGTCTGATTCCCTCATCCCTTCAAACAAGTGTGAGTGAACCAATTTTTTTCATACTCAAAATCTTTCGGGGATATGTCTCTACCAGCTTCACCCATCTAAAATTTCATTTGAAACTACCTCAAACTCAGTAATGCATGGATGTCTTTTGAGAGCATCAATTTTCCACATCTTGCCACAGTTTCTAAATTGGATTTATGTCCTGGGCATTGCATAGGCCATCCCATCACATGCATATTCTCAGACTTCAATAATTTCCCTGTTGTCCTAGCTGTGTGTTTACAGTTGTTCACTCTCAAGTCTCTATAGGGTTTTCTTCTTCGATAGGCTTGCATTCAACTGTGCTTATTGCCTCATCAGCTTCTCCGTCTTTGATAAAGAAATATCCCCGCAGCATGATGCTGTCACTTGAAGATAGTTTTAGATCAAAATTTGCCATCTAGGGTAGAAGGTACTGTTTTGGACATGTTAGACCAGAGCACTTCCATTTCCCTTTGCCTCCTATATGGCTTGTTGTCCCTCTTCCATAAAGTTCAGATTTAAGGATTGCATAACAAACATATTAAAGGTTTTAAATAATTTTTGCAAGGCACTTTGGATCAAATAAAGTGTTGTTTATGCAAAACTGCCAGGTTTACGCATATAGACATATAGAACTATCATGTAGTCATGAGGTGCCTTGTACCATTACCATTTTCACTATACATGCTATGCATTGCTAATATCACTACAAGGTACAATGTGTTTCCATTGCTATATGAAAGATAAACAGCTATGCATGTCTATATACAACTGTACAGAAATCTCCGGCTAACACTATCTGACAGCTTTGGGCTTTCTTTTCTTTTTTCTCACCGTGTCTATACATCACTCAGAATGTGTGTCATGGGCCACAGACGACAGCATGACACTGTCAGTATTTTAAACAATCAGACCAATATATGGAATATATTGGTCTTGGAGATGGGTTTCCTTCAGGCTTAGCACGGAAACAAAAAAACACACACACACACAGAAACAAGGAAAAAGGACTGAGAAAGAAGTTGCTTCAGCACTTCTAGTGATGTAGTGAGGAACACTGTGATGGAGCAGATGTTGGGGATGTCGGAGGTTCTTTTCGTGAAGGTTTTTAGTAGGACTGGACGATATAGAAAAAAAAAAGCATATCGATAAAATAGAAATCATATCAGTCGATATCGACAATTATCAAAAAGTCCAAAACATATATTTTACGTGCAGCCCTGGCCATTTTATGCTGTTGCTTCGGGACCTATTTTTAGATAAAGAACACAAACACTGAATTCCAGCTAAACCTTTTATTCAACCAACTTTTTTGCCAAAACTCCAAGTTTCTAAAAAAAAAAAAAAAAAAAAAAAAAAAAAGAACCCGTGCTCCTTGTACTCTTTCAAAGGGGGCGGAGCTTGGGTCTGCGTTTATGATTGGTTGGGAGGATGTATAACTGTAATATTAACCCACATGGCTAGAATGCAAAACGAAGGAAAACTGTTATTCTAATGAACTTTTTATTGACCCTTTATTTTTGTATCATCAATATACGTCGATCAATCGATACATAGATAGATAGATAGATAGATAGATAGATAGATAGATAGATAGATAGATAGATAGATAGATAGATAGATAGATAGATAGATAGATAGATAGATAGATAGATAGATATTGAATTATCATCCAGCCATAGTTTTTAGAAAAGAAGAGAAAAATTTTAACCCTGCTAAACCGATTAATATATAGATATAGGGAATGCTTTGCCTTGCTGGGCCAGTGGCAAGGAGAAGCTTCTGGGATGTTCCACTTTTATGATTGATGTTCAAGTACCAAGCTCCACCTCAAACTCCTTTCACAGTTACTTCCAGAGCATCATTATCATGTCCTGCTAGCTGCAGGATGATTGATCGTTTTGTATTTCTTAATTTTCCCCAAAGCCTTTCGACAGTCCTATTACTGATAATACCAGATGGAATTCACTAAGGAGTAATTTCAAGCAATAATGATTTTCTTAGAGGGCATCCTGTTTTGTTTAAAAACCTTAAAAAGCTCCAATCGTATTTCATTGAATTTTATTTACATTTGTTTACAGAAGCATTCTTATATAAAAGAGCTTCTACCAATTGATATCCTTTTTAATGCAAGCATTTGCTTCGCTCCATTATAATGCACTTTTTAACTCCTTGATAATCTTGCCTTAAATCAAGCAATTTGTCGAGTAATATTTTTTTCAATTTGTTCCACACCAGTGAGCTCCACTAATTAAAAACATTTAAATAACCTAAGATTCCCCCTTACTCAAAAGGAGCAGATAGTTTTTTTCAACTGGTCGAGCTCATGTGTATGACAAATTCAAAGTCTTACTCAGCCAAAATTTGCCGCCAATGCTTCAGCTCCTCTCAGATTGAAAAGAGCCGAAGCATAAATATCTATTAGATTCCCACATTTTCAAAAATGCATGCAGATAAATCTTCATTGAGCATGGGCATCGCGCTGTCCCAGGGGATCCTCGGCATATATAATAAAAGTCCTGTTAACTTTAGATTGGTACAGAGCCGCTGCCTAATATGCAGAACACTTTCTCCTTGTCTCGCCATTATGCTCAGTTTGAGGCTGGCAAATGTACCTAAACCAAAGTGCATTAGTTTTAATGATGTGGCGTCACTTCCTCATTTCTGGATCAGCTACTGCTTTTAATATAACATCAATTTAGGGGAAATTTACTTTCAAATCGAGTTTTTATTCTTCCAAAGTAGTTTACAAAGTTGAAAATCTAAGGTTTTAAACAGAGTCTATTGGGTGCGGGTAAAAAAAAAGCACTCTGTTCTATGGTTCAAACCCAATCTCGGCTGACATGAAAATGACACACAATAGTATGCAATGTCACCCTCGCTGGTACCTGTCAGGAATAATTTCTCTCCATTTACCTGGCCATTTGCAAATTGGATATGACACTCTAGATGAGTTTCCCAACTTAAGATTCCAAACCAAATATCAGCACCTCGTCTCTCCGTCTGCTAATTTAAACAGCCTGAAATCAATTTACAGACCCTGGTTGATGGCTTTGGATCGCCCTGGTGTATATCTCCCTCCCCCACTCGTTCAGCTGGGACCTATTCGAGGAGAAAGCCTAATTCAACTACCACTCTAGAAATTCTATTACATGGTGCCAGGGTATGGTGGCGAAGGGGCTGTGCCTAATGAAGAGTTCCAAGTACCTGGCTGCCTGCTTCGAGTTTCGGCTACAGCAAATCATTTAGAGCCGAAAGTAGTCATCTGTGGAGAAAAAGTGATAGAGACCTGCATGCATAAGGCATTAAGAGACGAAGCCTGACTTTTTTTTTTTTTGTTGGGTGCAGCTTTTGTTCTTTCCAAAGTATTTCAAAATCATAATTTTTTTTTGTTAATTCATTTCATTTAAAATACTAGTAGTACATTCCAGTTGTCCAACAGGACGACAGCGCTAACCATTCAGCTGGATCTACTGTAAAGTTATTCAGATAAAAAAATTTTTTCCCTGTATTAGCTAAAAAACAACAAATTAACTCAACACAGACTCTAAGGCAAGACATGGAAGATCTCTATTCAGTCAGATTGAGCCTGAGCTATTTCACAAAGAATGGGCTAAATTTATGTCAGCTGGTTGCATGCTTGCCCCCAATGACTGTGCCCTTAAGCTGCAGTGGAACTTGGTTCTGGAAATATTGATAACTCAATGCAGATTAATGAATGCCATGCTCCAAGTTTTTATTTGCAGCTAATTTAGGATGTATCAGGTATCACTGTCTTTCCTTTCTTTAACACATACTAGTTTGTATTGGTGTATTACATCAAATCCCTATAAAATTATAATTTTCTGGTATTTATTTGTTTACTCTCATTCCCTGGTGTCCCAGCATACCGTTTAACTCAGAACACGCGGTGTGAGACAGAAGGATTCTTGTAAAAATAACATCAATGTTCGACAATATCTCCGATATCATGCACAAAGCTGTTGCAGAGCTGCCGATCTCCTTCAATGACAGACTGCTGCATCCAATATGCAAAAAGGACGGTCATCGCAGATCCTTCCTCCTAGCGGCTGGTAAACTTTAAACCATCACTACTCCCAATACATTTAATATATGTTCATATTTTTATGAGTGTGTGTTTAATTTATGAATATGCATGCATGTTTTGTATTTTTTTAATCACCCTACACAGTTGCACAATTCTTTAAATCTGAGTATGCTATTTTTAAGAACTGTACAGTATTATGTTTTTTTGTGGGGTAAATTTTCCCTTAATGCATAGTCTCTTCTCATAAAAAAATAAATAAAATGTACCTTAGTGTGTATCTGCAGGATTTCATAAGCCTTTCACTTTGATGCTGGTACACCTGAATGTCCGCACTCAGGGACGATGATATTTCTATTCTATTCTGACATATACACGGAAGTCTGTGCTTGTAACAAAATGCAAAATGACTCAAGAAGTATGAATACTTTGGCAAAGCTCTTCATCCTGGGAATCCGTTTTATGCTATATTGTTGCAGAAAACATCATTTTGTGCACAGAGCTTTGGCCTGAAGAGATAAGTAGATAAGGACGAAGAAGATGTACACAAGGGATGAGACAGACAGCATGGATGTGAATGCATCATCATCATCATCATCATCATCATCATCATCATCATCATCATCATCACATTGAATAAACACAATATGTATTTTACAATTCTGTATAAGCAAGTCTGTAGATCCCTGATATTTTTATTTATCCAAATATATTTTAATACAAGCATCAGGCTTAACAGACAATTTGCCATGAGTTTGTGAGACTGCTGTAGTAGTTCAAGTTAATCTTCGATGCGTATTTGTGGATAATCCTGTAAATGTATTCAACATTCAGTGCAAAGCTTGTTCACCCACAGCCACCTCTGATTTATGAATAAATGAAGTAACAACGTAGTTTCTATCCCTGCTCCAGTTTTGCAAAAGCCGCTGAAAACTAACATGTTTGTTGAGACTTTGATGGATAACAATTAACTGCGCCTCAACGAGAGTCTCAAAGATAATAGTCAACTTTACTATTCGCATTTTCATATTTACTCTAATTTGACTACCAATCCATCCATCTGTTTCAATAGCTGCTTGTTCCTTTGCAGACGGCTGGTGCCTATCTCCAGTTTCAAAGAACTCCCATTGTTTAGGAATGTCAAGGATAGCAAGTAATGCTGCTTTCTGTCAACGACTCCTGCTGAGATGCCCTTGGGCCAAGCTTTCAGTTCTCAGTTATCCCATTGGACCTGCATGGTGCAAAACACTGGAAAACCCGTCGTGTTCCTCAGATAGATTTCAGGAAAGTGTGTGTAGGTATGTCTGAGCCAACTGCTGTGGTTTTCTGTTTTTTTTTTTTTTCAGGCTGCAAGGTGTTTCTGCATTTTTAACACATCTTTGATGCAATTCAGAGATGTCGTTCAAGACACTGTACCCACAGATGCCTGTATGTGGAAAATTCAGTGGATCAGCAGTTTATAAAATGCGAAGACAAGTCAATCTGGTCTCTCAAGACAGCGTATTTTCAACAGTTGAGATAGTCACTATGAAATGATGCCTAAAAGGCAGATCTGATCCCCAAACAAGAATGGCCGCATCCATTTGGGTAGACCCGATAGAGAAATTGACAAATATTGTTAAAAAAAAAAGCCAATATGTAATGTCACTTATAATTATGCAATTAATGCTTTGCGTTGGCATTACAAACACAGCAACACAACAAAGGGAAAGAGCAGAGCCGCAGTTTCCCTTCTACTGTTATTCAGTGCCAATTATCCTCTTGAAACCTAGTTTTGCCAGGGCTGGAAGAGCATGAATAGATTGGAAAAACCTCAGCCTGCTGCTAAGTAGTCCTGAGGAAGTTATTTCAAAGGGTGAGTGGAAGTGCATGAATAAATTTTGCAGCTCCAGTTCAAAAACTGACATACCCAAGTGCAAATGGAGTGTTTTTATTCCCGTTTTATTTACTTCACATTTCTTTCTTCAATTCTGCCCTCTAATTCCTACATGGCATCTTGTCAGTCCAAGTAAAAAAAAAAAAACATGGCATTAAAAAAATGAAATACAAGTCAAAGATTATGAAAGCAAAGGGAAATAGTGCCAACTGGAGGGAGAGGATGCTTGTCTGAAATGATGAAAAGTGACATTTGCTGAGAGTGCAAACAACACAGAGACTTTCAGGAAACCAGTGTGGGTTTTTTTTTTTTTTTTTTTTTTTTGTCGGGATATTTTCCTTGACCACAGACGGCTAAAATGAAAATGGATATTTCAATTCAGCTGGAAAATGGGCAGACATGCACTGCTTAGTGTTAAGGCAGCTAGTGACTAGTGGTGCATACGAATGTTAAAACACTAACCTAACCAAAACAAAACAACAATTGAGAAGGACAGGAGCACTGGGCCTTCTGCCAGAGCCCATAATATTAAAGCGAAGCACTTGCACACACACGTCACTCCTCATCAGTTGCGATGAAATTCTACAAGAGTGATAGTTAGGCATCAATCGCACGCGGTTCAATCAAAATACAAATTACGACACAACGACAAAAGACACGGCACAAGGACAAAAGCGATGACAAAAACCAAATCCACAACAAAATGACAAAAGCCATAAAGATGCATTCACACCCAATGGAAATGTGGCGCCCCGAGTATTTACTTTGTGATGTGAATATTTTACATTTATAATGAAATACATTTGATATAGTTGACAAATCTCAAATACATATAATCAGTTAGGACGAAGTGTCAATACCTAATGAAACCTTTTAAAATAAATGAGCTAATGTTTACATTCTTGATCATAAAAAAGCGCCACTAAGTAAATAATGGTTTAACACCTTACAGCGTATGGATTTTTCAGACTTTTATTTCTATTTGAAGCATGATTGTCCAGTAAGAAATGAAAACCTTTTCCGGTCAATAACACTCCTGTTATGTGGATCTACATTTGAGGTAAAGACATGTAACATCAAGTCCTTGTGATGGGATATTCAATGAATCAGAATATTATTGACAACTTTACTTCAGTAACTAATTTCACTAAGTGAAACACATTGATTGAATACAGAGACTGATGTTTTCAACCCTTTGTTTCCGTTAATCCTGATGATCTTTTGCTTTTACAGTTAATGAAAACATAACATGTAAGACTACAATATTTCATTAGACCAATAAAAAAAACATTTCAATACAGAAATGTAGGCCTAATGGAAAATGTGTTCCTTAAAGGTTATTTTCAAAATGTATTTATAATCCAATAGATGTGCCTCATCCAATCAAATATTGTGATTTATTGAACGGCTTGTGTGTCATTTTGATCCATTCCTGTGAAGATTCAGATATCTTAAATTATTGGGGGTTTTTTGTTTGTTTTTTTCTTTAAATTTTATATGTCCCTGTCATTTATAGTAAATAGTGGTTTCTGACCCAATGATGCACTATTGTCATTTCCATCTTTCCTGGCAATAGCTGATGGAGCAACGGTATTTCTAATTCCTTCAAGTCATGCACCTTTTTATTTTCTCAATCTGACTAAAAAGTCGAAAACTGACATCGAGTCATGTTTGTCAAACTTCTGTTAAAGTGATACATTTTTACCAGACTCAAATTATTTTAATTAATATTTTGAACATTCAAGGGCCCAGTCATAAAACTTTGCCCTTTTAGTTGCAATTTGTCAAGTAGAATTGAAGCATTAACTTTGTTTTAATATTTGTTTTTGTGTGGGTTTTTTTTGTTAATACTGTGTATTTATTTCATTCTAATGCTAGCTCCAGCATTTTATTTTTATGATCTTCATGTAAAGTGTATTTATATTTTATCATCAAGATATCTTAACCACAAGAAATGCACAGATGTCTCCTCATTCTTCCTTAAATGTGTGAGAAACCACTCAATGAGGAGGAAAATATTTTTGATTTAATCTTTAAGAGCCTGTGAGAGATCAGTTTAAAAACTCAGTAATGTTTACCCTAGCATATAAATGCTACAGCCCAACATATTTACAACTATGCTTTTGTCTTGGACCTCCAGTGACGACAGTGTGATTTTATTTATTTATTTTAAAGTCCGGCCTTCCCTTCCGTATGAAAGGGGGGTGTTATATTTCACTGATAAAAGCAAAGTGCTGCCATCCATGATTCCCCTGTGCCAGAGGTGATATTTGCTTTAAAGTGGTAGTGCTGGAATACTTAGTTTTTCCTCTGTGGGATCTTGATAGTTTAGATTGCCTCACTTTAGCTTTCAGCTCAGCTTCTACAGAAAGGGAGGATAAAAATAAAACCCCAGCCTGCGTTGTAAAACTTTTTTGTACAGGACACACACACAGACCAGCCGAAATGTGACATCACCTCTGAGTGTGGCACTGTTGCATCAGCTTAGCTCAGCTGGGAACATGATTTGGATTTTCTAAAAAAAAAAAAAAAAAAAAAAAAAAAAAAGAGTGTATTCCTCAATATTTTGTCAGCATTACACGTTACACTGTTATTTGATGTGTCTCGAAAAACCATTACGGTACGTATCAAGGTACTTCTATTGATAATCCACACACACACACACACAGAAAGTGGTGGAAACTTGCCTGGGTGTGACTTATGTCCTTTTTTTGCTGATTTTGTGACCAGAGGCATTCACTCAGCAGGGGTGTACCAGTGTTCCAGTTTAAAAATTGGAATAGGAGCATGTAGAAAGAAAAAAAAAAACCTAGCACATCTTGTATGAAACAGCAATGATGAAATCCCCTTCGGTGTTGCTAAACATGCCTCTTGCGTTACAAAGCATGTGCAAACATAAAACCTTGCAATCCTGTTATGTAAATCTAACCTAGTTTACCCACATATAAGCAGAGTAACACTAATTCGACTTTTCAACAACCTTCCCTAAAATATTCAATTCAATTCAATTCAATTTTATTTATATAGCGCCAAATCATGAAACATGTCATCTCAAGGCACTTTACAAAGTCAAGTTCAATCATATTATACAGATTGGGTCAGATTATACAGATTGGTCAAAAATGTCCTATATAAGGAAACCAGTTGATTGCATCAAAGTCCCGACAAGCAGCATTAACTCCTGGGGAACCGTAGAGCCACAGGGAGAGTCATCTGCATTGTACATGGCTTTGCTGCAATCCCTCATACTGAGCAAGCATGAAGCGACAGTGGGAAGAAAAACCACCCATTAACGGGAAAAAAAACCTCCGGCAGAACCGGGCTCAGTATGAACGGTCATCTGCCTCGACCGACTGGGGTTACAGAAGACAGAACAGAGACACAACAAGAGAAACAAAAAAGCACAGAAGCACACATTGATCTAGTAATCTGTTCTACATTAGATGGTAGTAGCAGGTGAGCCGTCTTCTCTGGATGATGTCACAGTTAACAGAACGCCAGACCAGGTGTACCTACTATGAAGAGAAAAGAGAGAGAACAGAAAGTTAAAGCAGAAATGACAACACATAATGCATAATTGAAGAACAGTAGAACTCAATATAGTGAGAAAATTAGATCCTGATATACTCCAGTAGCCTAAGCCTATAGCAGTAAAACTATAAAGGTAGCTGAGAGTAACATGAGTTACTAGTTATAATTTTTGTCAAAAAGAAAAGTTTTAAGCCTAGTCTTAAAAGTAGACAGGGTGTCTGCCTCACGGACCAAAACTGGGAGTTGGTTCCACAGGAGAGGAGCCTGATAGCTAAAGGATCTGCCTCCCATTCTACTTTTAGAGACTCTAGGAACCACCAGCAGACCTGCAGTCTGAGAGCGAAGTGCTCTGTTAGGAACATACGGGGTAATCAGAGCTCTGATATATGATGGAGCTTGATTATTAAGGGCTTTATACGTTAGAAGAAGAATTTTAAATTCTATTCTTGATTTAACAGGAAGCCAATGAAGGGAAGCTAAAATTGGAGAAATATGATCCCTCTTGTTGATTTTCATCAGAACTCTTGCCGCAGCATTTTGGATCAGCTGAAGGCTTTGAACTGCATTTTGTGGACTTCCTGATAGTAAAGAATTACAATAGTCCAGCCTTGAAGTTACAAATGCATGGACCAGTTTTTCAGCATCACTCCTGGACAGAATGTTTCTAATTTTGGCGATATTCCGGAGGTGAAAAAAGGAAACTCTGGAAACCTGTTTAATATGGGATTTAAATGACATGTCTTGGTCAAAAATAACACCAAGATTTTTTACTTTATTACCAGAGGCCAGGTTAATGCCACCCAGATTAAGTGATTGGTTAAGAAGTTTATTTTTTGAGGACTCTGGCCCAAAGATTAAAACTTCGGTCTTGTCAGAATTTAGATGCAGGAAATTTAAAGTCATCCAGCTTTTGATGTCATCAAGACATGACTGCAGTCGAAGTAATTGATTGGATTCATCAGGATTTATGGATAAATATAGCTGAGTATCATCAGCATAACAGTGGAAATTAATCCCATGCTGTCTGATAATTTTGCCTATCGGAAGCATATATATATAGTAAAGAGAATTGGTCCAAGGACTGAACCCTGTGGTACTCCACAGGTGACCCTAGAGTTTGAGGAAGATTTATTATTAACATGAACAAATTGGAATCTGTCTGACAGATAAGATTTAAACCAGCCTAATGCTTTCCCCTTAATCCCTACAGTATGTTCAAGTCTTTGTAGGAGAATATTGTGATCAACTGTATCAAACGCAGCACTGAGATCTAACAGGACAAGTATAGACACAAGTCCATTATCTGAGGCCATGAGAATATCATTAGTGACCTTCACCAGAGCTGTTTCAGTGCTATGATGAGCTCTGAAGCCTGACTGAAACTCCTCAAGTAGGTCATTACTTTGTAAATGTTCACAAAGTTGATTAGCAACTACTTTCTCAAGAATTTTAGATAAGAAAAGAAGATTAGATATAGGTCTGTAATTTACTAACTCATCTTGAACAAGAGAAGGTTTCTTAAGTAAAGGTTTAATAACAGCTACTTTCAAAACCTGTGGTACATATCCACTTACTAAGGATAGATTAATCATGTCTAAAATAGTGCCACTGATCAAAGGGAATATGTCCTTAAACAACTTGGTTGGGATTGGGTCTAACATACAGGTAGAAGGTTTAGATGAAGCTAAAATTTTAGATAGCTCAGAAAGCTCTACTGCTTCTAAACAGTTCAAACACTGCACAGATTCTAAAGATTCCTCCAATGCTGCCTCACTTACTGAGGACGAGGTAATCATGTTTGGGAGGATGCCAATTATTTTATTTTTAATGGCATCAATTTTATTTATGAAGAATCCCATAAAATCATTACTACTAAGAGCTAAGGGAATGGATGGATCAACAGAGCTGTGGCTCTGGGTAAGTTTGGCAACTGTACTAAAGAGAAATCTAGGATTATTTTTATTCTCTTCAATTAATGATGAAAAATATGCTACTCTAACTCTGCGGAGGGTCTTGTTATACAACAATAGTCTGTCCCTCCAGATTAAGTAGGATTCCTCTTGGTGTGTAGAGCGCCATTTTCTCTCCAATTTCCTAACATTGTGCTTCAAGGAACGCAGCTCTGAATTAAACCAAGGAGCCAGCTTCCTGTGAATAATCACCTTCTTTTTCAAGGGAGCTACATTGTCTAATGCAGAACGCAAATATATCTTTACTAGATTTCGCCACATCAGCACACTAGGCCTACATAAAGATACTACCACCACCATGCTTATTGGCTTGAAACGTGTAGCTGAATGGTTCATTTTGCTTTTCTAAGCCTACATTTTGGTCATCATTAAATAAAGGTTTTCATTTGTGTCCATGTGGTGTTGGAGGAAGACTTTATTTCAATTTTAACATGCCAAATCTTAGGAAATGTAATTTACTAGATGCCAGAGATAGATACTATTTTGGCTTTACACCCTTCTTCTAATTGATGTGTTTTCTTTGGGTATACATTTTTTTTTATTAGATGGAGATTTGAATTGAAAATCTTGGTACTCTACAATATTGACATTATTGACACTCCTTGGTTTTTTAGTGGTACAGTATGCCTTGAAAAGCCATAAATTGGATGCTTGAAATGAGCACAAAATATATTACAGCAATCATGCACCCAACTCTAATTACATGAAATTACAAAAAAATAAAATTAAATAAAGAAAAACCTCCTCATAGTGGTGGGTTTTTGATAGCTTGGGCTTATTAAATAGGTGTTCCTACCCCTAATTTTGTTTCACCTTTTCTCTCAATACAACCGCAAACTTAAAAACAAACTGTGTCTTATTGATAATTTTGGGGATGAACTGACAAATAATAAAGGTGACCTTTTTTATTTAAATAAAATCAGAGAAGTATGGTGATTTTTTTTCTCCCTTTTAATCTAAAATCCCCCAAAGTGAAATAACTTCCAATGTGTCGCCTTCAAAAGTAACCTTAATTGTACAAGTAGACATAAATGGGGTTTATTGGAGAACAGTGGTGAGCAAACAGCATCAACAAACTCAAACAACACTGCTGATATGTATAATATACCAAATCCATGGTTGTAACCTGACCTGAAAGCTGAATACACATCCAAGGTAATGTTTATGATTACAAAAAGCAAGCACTAACAATGATGTGTCTTATTAACTAATAATAAAAAGTAGTACAAACTACAGTAAGTTACTTTAGGCAGAACTGAACAAACATATTTGGACCAAGGGGGGGGGGGGGGGGGGGGGGATAAAAAAATCTGTCATAGACTCAGTTCTTTCAAAGTTTTTATCATTTTTTTCTTTTTTGTTGTTGCACAGAAATAGCATGGCACCCAAGATTAAGTGTCGTCGCTCCATTGTAGTATGCTTCACATTGATTTTGACATGACTGATGTCATGACATGCTGTGAAGTTTCGGGGGAAAAAAGGCAGGAAACAAAACACTTGTGTTCAATGAAATTACCACTTTGCCAGCGTGAGGTCACTACGCCTGATCTGTTGTGCATCGAAAAACGGGGCGTTGAGTCTTTACATAGCAACAAGTGCATTAGTCAGTGGTGGGCTGTGGTGCACAGAGGTGTCAAGAGTGGAAGGTGATGATTATGCAAATTGAGTCATTTCATCAAAGGACAATTATAATGTGTAAGATCCTAAAACCAGCGGCGCTAATCAAGTTAATGCACAGGGTCATGATCTCAAAGTCCTAGAGAGAAGAGACTGAGTTTAGTTTAGTTTATTAGTTTACGCTATGTAAAAAAAAAGCAACAAAAAAAAGAAAAGAAATTAATAAAAACATAAAATAAATGATAAATGCCATGGTAGAAACCAGTACTGGTTTATATGAACCATATTTACCGATCCTCCAACTGCACCTTCTTATTTTTCAACCATTACGAACGCTGCAAAAACTACATGTACAAACAAATTGAGTCCATGATCGTTCTGATTAAAGTCATTGTGCCGAAACATCTGCATTTATGCATAAAAAATAATAATTAAGTGACCTGAATTAATGTCACCTAAATCATTATGCTCAGACCAGGAAGCTATACAGACATCTTTGACCATTTTGAGGAACACATCATTCTATACAAAGGGTACATAGCAGCAATAATTGTCATAACAAATCTGACATAAATATTTGATCTAAAAAAACAGTTTTTCTAACATTCATCATTGGAAAATAGGAAGAACATACTTCTTCTGTCTACTATATTTTGGCTTGACACAAATGAATGTGTTTGCTCATTTCCCCTGGCATCAGGGTTCAATACTTTGTCTTGAAGATGGATGAAGCTTTTACAGTTGTCAAATGTCCTTGGGCATATTAGGTAGGCTTTTTTATTTCCTTTTTTTTCTTAATTTCTTTCTACATACAAACCTAACGTCGATAAATTTATCAAACAAGAAAGTAAATTAGCATTATTGCAGAGATTACATGGTTCCTTAAAGGCTGAGATTAGCACAGTTGTTGTTCTCAGAGAGCACAAAGGTGGTTGGTATCACAACACACACTTGGAAGGCTTTTGCTAAAACCTCTAGAAAGTTTTTTTTTTTTTTCAGGGTGCAGCTGTATAGTCTAAATAGTTATGGTGGATTCACAGGCTGTTTCTTGTTGTGCCATGCTCCATGCCTTAAGAACGTTTAAAGGGGGCTAGTCACATACTATGAATTTTTAAATTTCTAAGCTAGTATGGTTTTTCAGTTAAATTATTGTGCACTGTTGGCTTATTGTATTTTATTTATATGTTTTACACCTTGTTTTTGCTCTATTTGCTATTAAAACAAAACATTTTTGCATATAATTACCACAACAAGATCACATTACTGCAAGTACAATATGGAGAGGCAATAAATGGTAAATGGACTGAACCTATATAGCACTTTTCTAGTCATACTGACCACTCAAAGCACTGTACGCTAAAGCCACATTCACCAAATCGCACTCACAAACACACACACATTCATACACTGATACGCAGCTCGGTAGGCAACTTGGGGTTAAGTGCCTTGCCCAGGGGGTGACAAGGGGAAGCTGGACTCAAACCCACAACATTCTGATTGCAAGACAAATACTCAACCCGTCAAGCCACAGTCACCCACAGATGGTGAATAGGTTGGTACAATTCCACACAGCACGTGAATGAGGCATCTTCTTCCGAAATGCTCCACTATGCCACAGCCAATATGGCTGCGATGTGCAATTCAGCACTCGACGAGGCATCTAGGTATGTATGTCTGTGATGGAGCTGAGTGACTCAGAAACACCCAGAGAAAGTGCGAAAAGAAAGAAGTAAAGAAAGCTGTCACTTCACTACGAGGCATTGCAGGATGGTCTGCTGCGTCAATTGTCGCCATCTTGCTTTCTGATAGTTCCGCGGTTTTGGGTGCAGATGGCACAACACGGTTTATGTCTGCTGATCGTGTTCGGTGTAAACTTTTTTTCACGTTCAAAAAGGACTTGCAAACCCCATCAGGATGAGAGCCTGACGATTATGATTTTATTTGAAGATGAATATAGAGTTTGTGTTTTCTTTTTATGGTCAAAATACCCTTGAGCCATGGCTTCAATCCTGCATGAAACCACAACGTTTGAAGAGTGTAGCTGTCTACCACATACAAATGCTTCTGACGCCCCCGAACCAATCAGCTAATCCCGTTGTAAACAGATGTGGGAAACACTTACCAACACCATGTACAGAAAATGGTGTAGTGTCTGGGACACATTAAGTTCTATTGCCGGCTTGTTCGATAGGGCTTTGATAAAGCTTCTACCAAGAGGGTCATAAAGCCGAGCCCTGTGTCTCTTTCACAAAACACTTTAAAGCAGGATTCGCCATATCTGTGTTTTGTGATGGTAACGAGGCAGTTGGGGGGTCAAGGTTAACCCATTGCTTTTATGTCCCTGACTTCCCCAATGATGTAGTCACAGGCCTTTGTCAGTGAACTTGCATACACATAAACCACCTCAGCAAATTCCTTTTGATGTGAAGGAGCAGTGACTCTGCTCCAAGTTCCTCCTAAATGACGGACCTCAAATGATATTTAAAGGCAAACCCAGAAGCCCTACTGAGGAAGCTCATTTAAGCTGCTTGTATCTACAGTTTTTCTTTTTTTTTTTTATTTCCAGCAATGATCTATCTGTTGACCATAGTTCGGGATCAGAAACAAGATGCAGAAGTAAACTGAGAGCTTTGCTTTTTGACTCAAATATATATATTTTTTTTTCGTTTTCAGTATGACAGACTGGAGCAGCAGCTGAATTAATATGGGAGAAGGTCCAATCAGTCTGTCTCAGTCCCAGTTTATCCTACAATCATTTGTCAACAAGACACCATACTTGAATTTGACTGCTTGTGGCAAAGACTAAGCCACAACTTGGAGGGTACAAAACGCACGCAACTACAAGAACACAGAGAGAGTTGTTCTCCATCCCAAAGCTGCAAGAAAAAAATGCGTTTAATTTTGTTTTCGCACACATGATTCGGGAGTTCCAGCGGCTATGTTCTGCACTTTAGTTCTTGTCAAGTATAGATTGTCCTGTACAAAGCAAGCTTTGTTTTGCCACTGCCAAAGAAGCTAATTTATTTGCACAGTTTGTACAGGCCTTAAGCCATTGCATTAGGGTTGAAGATGTGAACAACATTGGTTAAACCTATGAAAATAGTTTCATACTTTTAGTCAGATTGCAATTAAAAACAAGAATATACCCTATCTTTGCAATTGCACAGTATATTGGACACAATCTGCCATCTGCCAAATTATGATTCGACTAAGTGGCCTAATGCACACAAAAAATGCAACTACTTTGAAAAAGTATTTGCTGGTAATGGTGTCAACTGAGGTATCCTCTATGTCTTGTGACAATTCTTCACTGTTTCCCTTAATTTATGCCACTCTGTTTCATGTTCTAAGCAAGCAAACTCTGTGATAATGTCCAAATCGGATCATTGACAGGTGAGTGTTTACTATTGAATATTATTTTTGGCAGTAACTGCACATTTCTGTAAAATAGTTAAATAGTTAAATAAATATCAACATCACTATTTTAGTTAAAATACACTCTAGGTCTTTAAAACTGCCTCCTATTGTTTCAATTTAGATTTTTTATGAGGTAAAAGCTATTTATATGGTCACTACACAGATATCTGGGGGAAAAAGGATGACTAAATTGAAATTAATCAAATATTGTTACAATTTCAAATTGATTTAGGTATGATAAGAACCAATCTCTCTATTCACGTGTAAAACCTCCGTCCAATTAGGGTAACAAAGGGTTTTGTAGTGCAGACTATATAGGCTATCCACAGGCGTGTACTGTATGTCACGGGATGACATTAATAGACCCCGTGAACAGCCAATCCATTCATTTTCTGAACAGGAGTCATGTCTGATTCATTTTGATTGCATTTTCCCATGTGCTTTATGAGCCAGTGCCAAAGGTGAAGGAAAGATAATGCTGCAATCATTTACCGATCCTCCCGCTGCACCTTGGTGTAAGTGCAGTGCCTAATTTCTATTGCCCTTTCGAGGCCATTATGGCTGCTAACCCGGCAGTCTAATTAACTCTGTGTAGGAAGCGTCTGGGAATGGAACTAGCTTCTAGATATTTCCTGGATGGTGAAATGCTAGTGGTTGAGGTGACGTGTGACCGCTTGCGGGTTGTGTGAGTATGCAGCTGGCTGGATGGACTGCTTGTCAGCTCCAATTGAACCGGGACCTTGAAACAGGCCATGGCCTCCTACCATCGCCGCTTTGCAGAGAACATGTTTGTAGCTAGTGGCAATTTTGTCATGTCATTTTACAGTCTTTAAAAAAAGTTACGTTTGGGGTCTTTTCTCAATTTCTAAGTACTCCACTGACTTGTGATTTGAGCTTTACTGTAGTAATTTCTGCAGTTTCACTTTAAAATTGGAAGACAATGACCCTGGTAATGTGTTGTAGTGTACTTTTTGTTGTAGATTGTCACTTTGTTGCTTTTCAAAATCTGACTGAGACTCTACACAGCATGACATGAACCAGACTGTTGCTTCTTGAAAACCCTCCAATGTCGCTGGAGAAAACTCTACAAAGAAGAGTGGGCTAAATTCCTTCACACCAACATAAGAGACTAATTTCCTGTTTTCGTAAACCGTTGATGGTAGATGTTGCTGCAAGCCAAGTATTAGGTTGGGGTGGGGTGGGGGGGGGGGGCACTTACTTTTTCAGTTATGGCCAGGTTAGGTGGAAAACAATCATTTAAAATCCACTTTTTTCTAATTACTCAGCATAGTTTTGTCTGACATGGACATCATTTGTTGGATAATCTGAAAGAATTAAAAAAAAAAAAACAATAACAGAGAAATTTTTGCAGGGACAAATACTTTTTTTTTTTTTTTGCCACAGCACTGTATGTATATTAACATAAAAATGGTAAGTTAGTAAGGTGTATGGAATTTATTCAAAGGTCTTTGCCTGACCTCGGAAAAAAAAAAAAATATGCCGAACAGCTGTCAGATTTAATAATCAGCTATGAAATCTACCTCAGCCCTCCTGGTGATAGGTGAGAGATGTCTCACAGTCCTGCTGCAGTCGTTGCAAATTTGGATTGGCACATACAGACAGTTTTCCCACTCTGAACCTGTCTATCCTGCAGTGTGAGACCATAATCCATCTGGCCACCTGGGAAACAAACGACTACGAATGTAAAGGGGGGGAAGGGGGGTGTGGGGAGTCCCAAAGGCTATATTTCTGGAATGAGAAAAGACAAAGGTTGTGAAGTCCTGTCACAAGAAATATTAATACATTTCGAAAGGAATTAGTGACGGGAAAGGAAAAATGAAATAGGATTTTACACCTGGAGAGCACGGCCGCCATGTGCATCCATGGTCACAAGTATGATCTAAAAAGATGGAATTTTCTAAATCGATAATAGTTCAGCTATTCAGTTTATTTAAACGGCACTAATCCAAAACTAAAGGCAGTTTATAGTTGTTATGCATGGTTCAATTCAATCAAATCCAGATTTATTCCATTCAACCCACTTCATTCCAGTACAGGTGCAGATAAAAAAAAAACAAAAACAACAATAATAGTTTGGAAACATCACGTCTTCTTATGCCGGTGTCTGTCTCATCATAAATGTCATTATGTAATCACATAATGAATTTTAGCTCCTTGTATTAATGCACTCACTCATCCAGAACAAACAATAGTTGACAGTCATGAGGAACAACTCCATTTGAATGGAAAAAAAAATAAAAAATCTCTTGAGGGGATCAGGTTCAAAGAAAATATAATCTCTCTAGTCTGAATTTCCAAGCAAACATTTATGAGCTTTGTCTTTAAGACATGATCAAAGTCTGCTATCCACACCTGCATTTATCAAAACCCAATGCTAAGAATGTAGAAATGAAGTAATTTGACGGGTTTTCTAAGAAACAGTAGGCTGTTTTTAGAGTATCTGCACTGACTCATTGGAATTTTTTAATTTTTCGTGACAATTAATTCAAAACGTTCATATATTTAAACCTGGGAAGAAGAAAAAAAACAGCATCACACCTGTTTGTTTTTCAACTGGATTGTGCGGGATACATATCCAGTTGTATCTAGAAAATGTTGGCCTCACTAAATTCTGAAACCTATGAGACCCAATTCATAAATCATTTATTCTAACAATAAGCATGCAAACAGTGTTAGAATGTTACGCGTTTAAAACAATGCAATTTTCTGCTTTCACCAGTGAGACCTTTCTTTGTTAGAATTTGTTACAAGTTGTGACCGTACCATTTATTGCTCCAGGTAAGCCTGCAACATCTTTCCTCGCTGGACTCAACCGTCTCGCTTTGTCCGGAATACAAACTTTTAAAGATATTTTTTTTCGACCAGGTTTTCCTTATGTACTAAACAATCAATACATTTTTATCAGTTTTCCTTTTCATTTGTGAATAGTTTCAACATGTATTTCATGATGTTTTGCAATGGTCTTTAGGTCAGAATCCTGGTATTAATCTTGTATACAGGCCACTTCAGTGCCCCTTTATGCAACGTGGTTCCACATTGAATAACATCCTGGCCTAAAGTGAGAATATGCTACTATAGGATGGGTTTTCCTTTGTCGTCGAAGGTATCTCTACATTTGGCTCCACATAATATAAGATAACATTAGAAATACAAATTTGTCCCCAGTGCACCATAGCACTGAAAAGCCTCAGGGATGAGTGCTTAGCGCCCTGCTGCCCCCACATGCAGTTCCATGATTCTTTAGCAAAACAAAAAATAGAAAGGGGAAACTCTGACATTGTTCTCTCTAGCAGCGCTCAAGCTCATTTTGGTGGATGGAAATTCCTCCACATGAGCCCAAAGAGTGGTCTTTGACTTGGAGACAGTAGTCCACCGTATTACGGTTGAATCTGATAGTTAAATCTTGTTTTGTGATGGCTGGCTGGGAATCAGCTTGGACTCTCCTGTGTTCACCAACTCCTACCATAAATTATTCAGATCTCCTACTTTAATTCCAACAATTCCAACTTCCAAATTTAATTCCAACAATAATAATAACAATAATAATAATAATGTTCCAGTGTTAGATGTACATTAAAAACAACTTTTCAAATTAGAAAAATTAACTGCAAGAGTTTGAAATGGTTTGCTGTGTACATAATTGTGTTCATATGTTCAGAACGAAAGAGGGAAGTGTAGTTTAAAAAAAATTTTAAATCCTTGCTCACAGTAAGTTTTAAACAAAAACAATTAAATGACAAAAGGCTGTTTTATGTGAAGGTCGCCTCCCTTTTTTCTGTATGGATTTGACGCCGGTGTCGCTATGCGCCAAGGCTCCAGATGTTTGCATTTTTGAAGTTTTAAACATTGCTCGGGAAGCCATTTTGAACGGCTGCGGACATAAAAAATAGTCCTATAGCTATTTAACTCTCAGAGGGTGTGTCGCTGTGCCGGAACAGCGTAGGGAGGACGGCAGAGCTGGGCTTTAAAGTGAACACAATGGCCACTGTGCGCGTGAGGCTTTGAAGTAATGGCAGATGCCCTTGAAGTGAAGTGCCTGAAGTCTCGTGCCGACTGTTACGCTGATTGTTCCCTACTGCGTATGTCATCTAATAAATCAAATGCACACCCCCCCCCTCTTAATTCTTCTTTACCATCCTCCTCCTTTTTTCCTCCCAGTTCAACATCTCTGTCTCACACGGGGCCTGCTGTTTCCTCCCCCCCCCCACACCCCCGACCTGAAATATTGGCAGTTACTATGAGGGCACTTTGGAGTGAAGGCTGTGAAATAAAATGCAGTCCTGAGGTTAATCTGAAAAATAAAGACTTCATTGTCTTCTGGTCCTCTTACTGAAAAAAAAGCTTTTCAGGTGCCTGGCATAAAAGGCAACTCTATAAACTTTAACCTGCATTTTAAATGAGCGGCGGAAAGGACATCTTTCTCTCTTCCACTTTAGGGCCTTCAGTAGTCACTTTGTGGGCTGATGGTGCGACGCAGCCAAAGAAGGATGGATGGGAAGAGGAGGGGAGAGAGCAAGCGTTTTGCTGGGAGTGATTGTGAGAGCACAGCAGTGGCACAAGATGTCCTCTGCACAGTGATTAATTCCAGACCCAATTTGATTTATGGGCCCACCACAGTTGTTTTGTAGGTCACTTTGGTGCCACATCACTCAAGCTGTGCAAACAACAAGTCCGATATCACCGCTGGACGGCCGCAGAGGGGGACACGCATGCGCGGCCATGTCGAAAATGAACACGTTTGGGTCGAAATCTGTTAGCCTCTCAAGCCAAGAAATCCAGAGAAATTTGTTAATACAGTGTCGTAAAAAAACATTGCAGCCTTCTCCTCTTCGTGCTCTTTTTTTTTGTCATACTGATAACATATAAAAAGTTGTATTTTTTCCTCACAGTGTTTTCATTTACGAAGGGAAGAAAAGCTATCCAACCTAACCTGATACTAGGTTAAAAAAATTAATCTGCCTGTTAAATCACGAGGCAACCGCTATCAACCAGCTTATTTTGACAGATTTTAATTTTACTAACTTTATGTGATTACTGCTAGGCCTGTACAAGTTAAGTAAACCATCTCAATACAAGCTGTCTGACAGCTTGAACTACGCCAGAACATGAGAAACAAAGTGTTAAACACTGGCCAATATGTAAAAGATTATAGTTAGTTTTTTAAGGCTTTGGTAATCCTTAAAACATAGTAATGCTCACAAATGCAGTAAGCTTGGTGATTGGTGAATATTCTAGGAATGGTTAGCCTACCAATATTACTCTAAAAGTTCCTCATTGACTCATCCAGGATGACAACATCCAAAATAGTGCTTTGACGTGGTCCAATCAAAGTCCTGACTGAAATCCCATTGAGAGGTTGTTGCATTAATCCATTCATGCTTAAAAACTGTATACTTTGGCAGAATTCAAACAACAGGCCAGAGTTCCTCCAGGGCAAAAGACTTGTTATCACAAAAACTCGGTGGCAGTTATTGATGCCAACAGTGGAGCAACTAGCATTTGAGTTTAGAGAACAATTATTTTTCACATGGGACCAGGTTTATAGGGATATATATATATATATATATATATATATATATATATATATATATATATATATATATATATATATATATACATATAATGTTTTTTTAAAATTGTCCACTCTGTATTTACTCATACTTTATAATATACATGCAGTATTCAAATGTGACAAAGAAGCAAAAAAATTGATACAATTTGAATTTTATTAATTGCTTTGACCCCAGTACTGTCACAATAATTATTATTATCTACCAAGTTCAAGAGCTGTGTTTATACGTTCCATTATGCTCATAATAGGATAGTTCAAATTTTTAAATATGTGTTTTAGTGATGCTAACATACCCATCGTATTGCAATGAGTTTTCAGGAAGTCCTCAGCGGAATGACATGCAAACTGCAAATCAATCAGACCACCGTCTTAGTAGATTTTAGTCATTTAAAATGACTCAAAAAGTTTTATATCTGCGGCACACATCACTATATAAGTGGAAGTTAAACCTCTACACTTTCACAACAGAATGTTACATTTTCTCCTGTTTCTCTGTTTTAGGGTGAGACACCTCAATAAATAAACTCTGGGCTTGGAGTGAATAATTTACCCTCTTTCAGATCTTACACCATATATTCAGCTCTAGAGAATGAAAACAAAGTGCCGGTGTTGTGTTGGGATTTTCTGCTTCTTACCCTCAGTTTTATTAACAAAAACAATTAGACCTCAGGTTGCAGAGGTGAGCTATATGCCCATTAATCACATTTCCCATTAAAGGCAGGCTTTAGTGCAATGGGCATTGGGTTTGAAGAGCGTTTTTTTTCCCACCCAGTGCAACGGAATCAAAATTTACGAGATTTGATAAAATCAAGTCTTCACATCAATAAAGATGCAAATTGGTTAATATCACTTGGAAAAATATGGGGATAAACCATCCAAGCCTGGTCTAAGGTTACTTGTATGCTACGTGCTGCCGTCATAACAATGGGCCTTGTGAAAAGAGTAAAATATTATAAATTTGCTCATGCAAACTAAAAAGGAAGAGAAAATGGACCGACATCAAAGCACAGGATAATGAATTACTAAGTGAAATGATTAAAATCAATGTCATTAAAACAGTCATGACATATTAAAGCAGAACCGGATTTCATTATTTTCCAAGTATGGAATAAATCATTCACAGGACCCGTCAGTCAAAATTTCCAGAAAGTGGCCTCAAGTTTTGAAGTAAATAAGTAATGGGAATTCCAAGTCATAAAATCCAACAGAGCAATGGATGCGATTTAAAGAGTCTGGTTATTGCCCTCCTTTCAATCTAAAACCCAAAGTCTTACCACATATATTGCAGCCCATGGTCTTAATTTCGAGCAACCTAATTTTGGGATCTCTTTAAAACACGTCCAAGGCCCGATTTAAGTCTTTAGTCATGGAAGCAAAGTCAAATATAACCAATCAAGATTACAGGGAGGTATAATAATCCTGCTTTTCAGTCTGACCATCTCTCCCGTCTGGATTTCATTGCCTATTAGGATGCAAGAAAACGTCCTTCACGGTCACACCATCTTAGCTAAATGCCAGCCCATATTTGACGTCTACATCAGGGTTTAGAAAATAACTTCAGTATCTACAAGATTTATCATTCCAAACATTGGGCAACCACCATGCAAGAAGAGTTGTATAGTACATTACGGCCCTGAGCCAAGTCAAACGGTTTGTCTCTGGGTTTTATCAAAAGGTTTTCTAAATGCGATTCAAAATCTTTGCCAGAATTGACATGATTCCTTAGACAAATTGATTGAAAAAAAGGATCTCTTAGATAAGCAGTCAACAAAATGATCATCAGCATTTAGAAAACCCAATTGCGACTTTACAACCACTAATCTCAATGCATTTCTTTGTTTTTTTTTTATTGAATTCAATAAAATTTTTATTTAGATGCTGCCAATTCACATCACGTTACCTCAAGACATAAAGTCAAATTCAATTAAATCATACAGACAGATTGATCAAAAAGGTTCCCATCTAAGGAAACCAAGCAGATTGTGTTGAGTATTTATGCGATAAGTCAATAGAAGGAAGAAAGTAGAAGGACCAATTGTTTGTAGTTGAAAAAAAACTTGTTTTTGATTCCAGCAGCAAGACTTTTGTGATAAGGTTCATTGACTTATGCTTAATTTGCCACCGATTTGCAGCCTCTCGCAGGTTTTCTCTCACCATTAGCTCCTTTCATCATCTTCCAACCAGCTTATCTGTCCCCCCTCTGAAGAAAACAACCCCCACAGCATGATGTAGTCACCACTATCTGTGGCGTTGCGGGTAGTTTGGTCAAGTGAGGTCGAGTTTTCGTTTGAGACCACACGCAGGTTTTTGTATGCATTTCAAAAAGTTCAGTTTCAGCCCCAGAGCTCCTTTCTCTCATGTTTGCTCTGGTTGTCTTCTCCAGACTCTCTCACCTGAGCTGCGGATCTGGCTCTCCTCCAGTTTCTACCTGTGCCATGCTGTTTGCATTTTTCAGAAGAAAGCTTGAACATTCAAAGCAACACATATACTGTTTTATGACCAAAACCTGCTTTGTATCCAATGATGCTCTTTTTGCACCACTCTTCTCTGAGCTATACCGAGAACATAAGCCTCTCTACACCTCTGAGGCCTTCACAAAGCAGATGCCGCTATAATTAGGTGACATAGGTGGGAAGAACAAGAAAAAGTTTTTTTTTTTTTTCTGGCCAGGACATTTCATACTTCAGAAGAACTCAAGTGTAGAACTCTTGGGAAGCCTCCCGAGTCCCTCTACTGCAGTATTTATACAAGTAAGTTTCAGACACTACACAAGAAAAAAAAAAGAAAAAAAAGTTCTGCCCAGATGTTGTGTCAAAAAACAAGCTCAAAGAACTCCCAAACCAGGCCTGCAGAAACAGAATATCATTTTGTTCTTGCAGCCTCGTAAGAGGGAACACATCTCTCCGTTATAGGGGAGTATTGGCAGAAAGGGATGATGAAAAAAAAAATGTGATCACACTTACGATGTCTTGTAAAAATATATGAACGACAGCAGATGTTTTGTTTCAACCACAAAACCTTGTTCTTTTTATCTTTCGTCTGGAAGTATTTATTTTTTATTTTCCAACTGACCAATTTCTTTTTTTTAAGGCCAGCTGCCTGCAGACTTGGCAGGAGGGGCAACTCCCTTCTGCTAGTCTTTTCACAATTTTTATAATTTAGTCCACATATATTTTCAATTTTAGTCGCTTTGAGAGTTTTTATGGGCATAGAGCTTCTTCATTAGTACCTACTTTGGCAACCAACAAACCAACATTTTTTTTTTTAAATCAAATCCCAGTTCACTGTAAGGAGCTGTAATTTTATGACAGCCACATTAAAAGAAGTTGTACCAGGTGGCCTTTAGTACTAAAGTTATCTTGGTCATCTGGCCTAAACTGGGATTCGAACCAGCATGCCCAGAAACCGGGTTTCCAGAAAGAAAGTACACAACTACATCAACTTAAATGAGAGATTTGGAACATTTGTTTGTGAAAATACTTAACTACAAAGACAAAGAAACATAGAATTTACATCAATTGCGATGAAATGGTTTGCTTACCGTTAAATATCGCCTCTATGACAAACAGGCTCACAAGAAATCAGGCAGCAGCTTCGAAATGCTGACTTTTCTTTCCCACATCTTTTGTTCTGGGTGCAGCAGACATTTATTTATTTATTTATTTATTTATTGCCATGATTCCTGATCACCAACATCACTTACATTTTCTACATAATTAGTCATAGAAGGAACATTTCTAATAATTGCTTAAGTATGATATTTAATATAATATTCATTGCAATTTAAAGCAATTAGAGCACAACATGATTCAAGTCATACAGATTTTCCATTAACTGTACAAACAGCTAGATGGCGTGTATTAGTTGGCATACAAATGTTACTTCTGCATCACAAAAAGGATGAATTTGGGCTTTCGAGGAATTTGACTCCAAAGCAACTCCGTGGACTGAAATTCAATCTATCTGCAGAAATACAAATTAAGTGGTTGCTAAGCAACGTCGGTCCCAAAAGCCATTTATTCCTTGGCAACTTTAATCACTTTCCACAATGCGGTTTGAGGATTATGACGAGCGTTTGAAACAAGAATTATTCAAGAAAACAGTACTGTTTTGATGAACTGTGTGGGGTCCCAGTTAGTTTCCTGTGTCACCTTTTGGTATAACTTAGAAAAACAAAAACAACAAAAAAACTGTCATCAGACTGTATTAAGCTGCATTTTTATATGAAGATGATAATGAGAGGAAAAAAATAAGATTTGTTGAAGACAGTGATATGTTCATCGGTTGTTCTTAAAAATGAATGAATATGAAGCTTGGCTGATCTTTAGCTATAGGTCCAATCTTTATGTTTGCCTTTTTTCTTCTACAAGCAAGGTTTACAAGGCTTTGACATAAAAGCTCTAGAGCAAAAAAAAAAATAAAAAAATTAAGCCCCTTTCAACTGAACTGTACACTTTAGATCTAATCCATTGAACCAACTAATAAGTAAGGTTATTTACTTTGGCTGAATTTTAAAGTGCTGGATATTGGCAAGCCGTAAGCTCACTACAGATATTTACTCTTGGCTGAGGCGATGCACAAATGTCCCAAAAAGACGAGGAGAAAGACCATCTGTTCCACCTAACGAGGCTTCACGCTATCCATCCGTCCGTTTTCCTACACGCTTTATCCTTGTTGGGGTCGCGAGATGGGGGCTGGTGCCTATCTCCAGCTGTCAATGGGCGAGAAGTGGGGTACACCCTGGACAGGTCACCAGTCTGCCGCAGGGCTTCGCACTCATCATCTTTCAAAATTTTGAATTACATTAAGTTGGCAGAATATACAACGCTAAATGATTGGAAAATAAACCCTATGACACCAGGGTTTCCAGACTTGATGGTCTAGACTGGTCTAAATTCTGGTCCTCCAGGTCCGGTGTCCTGGTACTTTAAGACGTGTCCCTTGTCTAACACACCTGAGTCAAATAATCAGCTCATTTGCAGGACTCTGAAGACCTTGACTGCATATTGAGGAGATAACTCAACAATTTGACTCAGGTGTGTTGGACAAGGGACACATCCAGAAGTTCCAGGACATCGGACCTTGAGGACCACTGGTCTAGATCGTATTCTTAGATCAAGACAAAAGTCCAGAATAACGTGATGAGGAAATCTCTTTTACCAAAATGTGCATATAACTTACAGATAAATAGTATGGGTAGCCATATTTTGTGGACCTGGGGTACTTTATTTTTTTTCATGTAAAGCACTTTTTTTTTTTTTTCGTATTTCTTTATTTAAGCTTGATCAAGTTAATTACTTAAGGAGCCTTTCTTTACTCCGAACAATACATAAAAAAAACATAGCTTAAGGTGCAGTAAGACTTTGCAATATCAAAACAACTCAAGTGAAAGTTACAAATATTAAGAACAAGTTATAATTCAAAGCTCCCTAGTGAATAGAAAATGTCCCCGTCTGCCTATGCTGTTGCCTAAAGCTAGGCAACTCATAAAGTGTTATGATTCCCCTGCAAATTCCAATAAATCTGGGGTTTTAATCATCATTTAAAATGTTCAATTCCCCAATTGTAAAAAGTTACCCATTTTGTTATAGCAGGTTCTTCAATAGAATTTGTCAGATGTCTGTTTTTTTTTTTTTAGTTTCTTTGCTCAGTTTCTTTATCAGCGTATAGATGGGCTTTCAGCTCTTGTTGAATTTCATTCCAATATTCAGTAGAGCTATTAGTTTTATTATTTATTTAAATCATCTTTTAATCCTGAAAAGTATGCAGAAATGTCTGGATTCTTTTTTTAAATCTTCTATAGATCATTCATTAGTAATAGGTAATAAATTGATCCTTCAGACTAATTAGAGTAAAAAGAAAGCCTCTTCAGACTGACTGAAATATAGCAGGTTGTATTTTAAGATGGCCTTTGCTAATATTTAAGCACAACTTACAAATGTGTTGATCCTCATAACTTTTTCAGTTATTAATAATTCATGTTTGAAATTTCTAAGTTCTATCACTTCTGGCTGATCTGTATCACTGATCCACACTCCAGTCTGGTGGGTGGAGGTAATGCCTGTGGAAAAAAAGAGCTTGAGACTGAATTCATGCACCACTTATCCCCTAAGTACAAACATTGTATCTTATTTTATAGTTTTTCGTAATATTTTAGTTAAACATCGGTGTTGTAACTTTGCTTCAAATACTACCCGGGGTTTGTTTGCGGTAGCATTGGGTTACAGTTTGCATCCGAGCATATCTTTAAAGTACACACCATTGAACCATCAGTTACTTTTGGAAGATTCCTTTTGTTAAAGGTACATTTCTGGCCAAACATTTCTGTTGAAGTTTGTTTGAATAAACTCACTATTGTTTGTCCCTTCTGTTCAGATCCTACATCCAGGACAGCACTTCCTGTTTATATAGGTCCATGATGTCTTTGATTGCATCACTGCTTTTTAATTTTTAATTTTTTATAATTTTTTGTACACTTTTGCTTATTTTCTTTAAAGGAACCTTTTAAGACACACTGTATGGATCGTTGTATTTTGCAAGCCATTTATTTGTGTACATGAACTTGTAAATTAGATTAATGACACATTTCTTTGTTCGGATTGTATTGTTTGGTGTAACCCGTTTCTCTGATGGTGTAGTCTGATTAGCTTCAGTGCTCACAATTTTGCACAATCGACAGCTAAAGATGGAAACTTGAGTTAATAAAATTGACCCAAAATTACCTACTACCTTAAAATGCCCCGAAAGTTTTTCTTCTTTTCACCCACCAAGAAGATGCAGGGGATGCACTGAGCCATAGGAGCTCAAGATTATTGTATGACTTCAGTGCAAAACATGCCTGGATGGACATACAGCTGTGAGAAAATGCACTTTCCTTATCTCAATAGAATTCAGTGCAGGACTTATTATATTTTAGTGGCTAAATATCTCCAAAGTCTTACTTTTGTAAGCCTGAAAGAGTTTTGTGACAAAGCACTATTATACCACTGTATATGTCTGTTTACTGAATCAAATGTGTACAAAGTTTATTTGAATGAAAAGCTGTATTCTAACTATAAGATTGCTATTTGATAAAAATGATTGACTGCTTTTAATTTATTACAAAGCTGCAAATTAAATCATTTGTGTTTTTTTTAATTGTGTCCCTGCACTGAGGGCTTAATGGCTTGGGCCAAATATGGAATAAATTGTGCTCACGATACAATAATTCATATATTTGTGTGCTAATTAAATAAGTTAATGAGAATTAAATTCTGTCTAAACATAATCAGGACTGTTGTTATTTATTTATTTTGGTGAAGGGGACCTGTTACATTAAAATGGGTGCACTATGTTCTAAAATAAGGATAAGCACTACAACAGGGCTCCTGTAAGAATCACCCCACCAATGTCTAAGAGAGTACAAATAAAAAATAAATAACAAGGCTGCTATAAAAACAGCGGGATACAGCATATAGGTTGGTCTTTATGCTTTTTATGTGCTACAAAAGAATGTGTTATTTTGGTCAGGAGAAAAACAGGCTCTAAAGAGTAAACAAGGTAGTTGCATCTGTTCAAGGTGTACCTCAAATACATTATTAATCTACACTTATGGCCACTCTTGATACAAGACTTATGTGTTTGGAAATTTAGAACTATAATTTCGACAGAAAGCACTGAGAGAGAGAAAAAAAAAAAAAAAACAGTTAGGCTTTAGATGTAAAAAGCAGCTGATGAGCAGATGTTTGGTTGCCTGAGCGGGAGCACCCATGCTGTAATGCAGTGGGCTTTATTAGCATTGTCCATGAACCTCAGTCTGGTTGCATAATGTGTTCGGTTAAAACAAGGTCAAGCATGCATGGGGCCATTCAGATGCCAGATTTGAACAGCAATCACCATTCTCATTTCTGTTGCCTTGCGCTGTTTGGGGGTGTGAATGTCATCTGGATTATTTAAACGTCTAGTGTGAATGTCACACTGCTTGGTGGGGTTAAGACAGAGATACAGGAGAGATATAAGTGAGATACAAGAGTACATAATTTTGGCCTCAAATTGGCCCACCATCACTGACATCTGCACTGTTCTCTTTAGCATTAGAGAAAATACCATCTTAATTTCACCAACACGTTGTGTATGCAACATGAAATTGCTGTGTTTTGTTTTTGTGTAATCTTTAGTGCACAAAAAGTTAAATATGTTCCGTTTTTTGTGTCACTTTGTTATGAGATTAGTAAAATTGGAGTATTGGTAAAAATGAATAAAATAAACTTTAAAAGTGCTATGTGTAATGTAAATGACCAAGGAGCACAACAATGTATAATTTATCTTCATCAAATTGAACAGTAATATGTTTATCATTGGGGCTCTGTTTATACCTTAATAGGGCAACGTATCCTGGGAGATACAACTCATAAAATCCAAAATATTGAATATATATAAATTTTGAATGTGGAATTATTTCACTAAGGGCCTAAAGAGATAAGTCATACAATTTAATTATTTTTTGCAACTTATTTTCCACTCCTGCCTGTTTAAGGGTTAAGAAACAGACGCTGAACAATTTAACATTTTTAGTGATCAAAATCAATTTTTGTCAAATGCCTTTTGGATATTTTCTGCGGTACCCCATGCTGAACTTTTGACAGTGTTCCAAATAAAGGTAAAGCTTGTTCAGAAAGTCACTAAGTGATCACACATCCAGAATGGGTAAAGAAAAACTGGACTCCAGCACAACCAGAGAAATAAATAAATACACCAATATGACATGAAGTCTGGTGCAAACAAGAACATTCTGCACAGCAGAATTTCAAAATTAGCTCCACCTTTCCAGGCTGGGCAAGACTTCTTGATGGGCTTTGCTTTTTTTCTGTGAGTCGGTCTTTCTGAGACTCAGCCTGCCTTGGAGGGAGGAGATGTCACAAGGGATCGACAAATCAAAAACTACGATACGTTATACTAACAGGATGTCAAAGAAATAATCTATCATTCCTTCTAAGACTGAGAGACAGAGATGTCACTCTACCATTGTAGCTACAGTATGAAGTTTCTCACAATATTGAGTTGATTGGATGCTTTTTACAGTGCTGTCAGTGTTGTTCAGATGACAGTGGGTTTGTTGAAGGAGGTGTATGAAGGCATCTTCAGCTCCAGCTTCAAAACGACAAAGGAAACTACAAGGGGTCCTGATCTGTGCTTGTTTACTTATTCAGGAACCTTCTCCTGGGACAGCAGGAGGTATTTAAGTTTCTGCGCCATCTCACAGAGCTGCTCTGCACAGGCCCTCAGGACTCTGGGGCCGACACCTCTGGACCTGCAGCCTTTTTTTTTTTTGTTCGGTTCAGTCTCTCCAGCTGCTTTTTTTTCTCTTACTTCTAGAGATAGACAGGGAGGAGGTGGAGATGCTGGTAGCATCAGCATCCTAAACAGTAGAAAACATAAAAAAAATACACAAAAACTAATCTTTAAACAATTCTTAACTAATTCAAACTTTCAATATATGTTGATATGTTAGATTTCCTTGTCATTTTTTTTTTCTGCTCAAGTCAGAGAAAAATATCAAAATTACTGAGATGAAGGTATTCAGACTAAGCATGGAGCAAAAGTCCATTTTGATCTAGATTTCTTCACAGACTTAATATATCAAAATGATTAAATCTTGCTACGGTTTTCACAAAAGACAACAAAACATGTTTATGCTCATTAATTAACCCGCCTCTTTATGATAACACAAGGCCATTGTTGGAAATGGAATTGTACTTTTTTTACCCTTAGATAATTTATAAATTTTAATAATGAACAATTCCCCACAAGGGGAGATGGTGTGAGGTCAGCAACATGAATAAAAAGAAGCAGATGCTGCAGTAAGGCTCGCTGCTCTTGCCTTCAGGGCAAACTGTATAATTAGCGCTACATTACAAGCCTCCCTTTACTTTGCATAAATAACATAATTTTTACAAAACAACAAAAATAACAAAATCCAGACCTTAAAGGTTCCTGTAGTGGTTCAACGCTGTCATTATGTCCGAATGCTATTCTCCATTTTTCACATCACCAAATACATTCAAAACAGGCCACTTTGCTTCTTTGTGCTCAACAATGAAAGAGTAGACATTTGATTTGTATTTATTTTTTGATAAGAACATCACCACAAAACAGAAATGCAATGGGTTGTGTTAGTCGTATACCAAGACAGGCACCCCAATTCTGTAAACATCTTAAGGTATGACGGGCGGAGGGTTTTTTATTTTGCGTTGTATCACATATATTTTTCAATATTGTGCAATTACGCATGTTTTAAGTCATAAAACATCCTCCGTCTGTGAGGTATTATAAGCCCAAACAGCTGATATTAATAGTGGAAAGGATGATTTGAGCACTGGCATTCTTCTAACAGCAAACTCTGCACACATATGGAATAGAGTGACAACATCTCTTCAAGTACAATAATTTAAAAATTACATTTTAAAGAATATGGAATGAGGTTAAATTAGCTTAACTAATTTAGTTCAACCCATTCACAATGCAAAGTTAGATAAACTATTAATTAAGGAAATTACATTCTAAAGGATGATCTGCTAAAAAAAAGTCAATAACTTTTAGGGCACTTGATTTTTATCAACGTAATTATTACTACTGGAAATAATTAAAGTGGTCATTTAGGAAGTTAGAGGGCGCTGTAGCGGATGATCGGCTGGAAATGACGTGAGGGGCACACATCCGGGCCGTGTTGCCTTTAGCTTGATGAGTTAACGTTGTTACACAAAACATCATTAAATCGACATGATGTTAACGAGGTTCGTTGTCACAGTCTTGCCACCTAGAGGGTGCATTAACAAAATCTGTGTCGGCAATCTTTGACAATAGCTGTCAAAGTCTGCCTAAACTGTCGTTTCACCAGTTTGATACTTTACACTGAGGTAAGTGAACTGAAGGCTCCCACATACTTGCGTGGACAGGACCATGGACGTGAGTCCACGGATGTCCTCGTATACTCGAGGTGTTCTCCGCATGGATAGAGACCCTCAGAGCTAAATTAGCTTGACTGCGCATGCTGAGCCACACTATAAACCGCTCGGCAGGAAGTAGTCTTAACATCGTGCTGTTTTATATGTAACATCGGGTGTAATACGCAGAGCTGCTCCAAGTCCGCAGTCGCAAGGACCTGCAATGTCACAGCCCCTCTTCCTGGCAGGCGTGCGGTGGGTCCCTGCTTGGAGAAGAAACGGCTCTAGGTGTTGAACTAGCTCATCAAACATGCTACTATTCATTCCCCCGCTTTATCTGCTGGCAGAAAGTGTGGGAAATATAGGAATTTGTCACAAGAAACGCACGACTATGAAGGGTAAAACGTCCTCGAAGAGTCCCCATAACCCTCAGTATGCCTTTATTGTTTTTTTCATTACATTGTGTAACTTTTGATTGTTTTCTGTCCTCCTTTTCTGTGTGGTCTTTACACAATAGATCCATATTCAAACACTCATTTATTACAATTTAACAGTGATCTGTAGTAAGAATAGTTTTTTCTTTGCTAGAATATAGCATGTGCTGACTAGTTCAACTGCTAGCAAGAACTCCATTCTTCACGTAAATCTACAGTGTGATGCATATAGTCTTTCCTTTCTTTTTAGACAGAAAAATGGGCAGAAAATTCATCAAGACAGCACCTGGTGTAAATTATGTTACTTGTTTATTCTTTAGTAAGGAGCAGGTCAAATCTGCCGGTGGATTTAATAACTGCTACGGCTGGTATCTTTAAATTTATTTATTTTTTTGGCCTGTCCCATGTCGAAATCCACAAATGTGCATAGAACTATGCATTCAACAATCATGACCCTCAGTCCACAAAAACTGAGCTGAGAGGAAAATATCTGGAGTAGACTGGTTTTCTGTTGTTTTTTAAAAGACACCCTCATACTCTCAATGACAACCCCTGAGCCCACCATCGTTGAATGTGACAGTGCCTTCAATAACCACACTGGATCAGTGCTTTACCAACTTGAAAACTGTGATGAAAAGACACCAGTCTGAGCCCCAGTCCATTTGGAATATCGGTAAAACATGCATTCTTACTGTGCACAAACCAAACAAGGGAGTTTCTATATGAGGTTACAACCAAGTTGGATCTTTTACATCTGCAGAGAGGAGACTTTGGTTACGTCTCCCCCTTCCTCCCTTCTCTATTTTCCCCCAGGTTAAGTTTCACAACCATTTTCTTAATATAGCTCCCATAGGAGGTGCATGAGGCGCAAACACAAATTGCTGGATCAAGAAAGATGATTATCTAGACTTTCTAAAGAAGTTTGTGGCACACACAAAGTGCAGCAGGGAAGGCCATACATTTTGCTCTTTGACAACCACAGCTCCCACCTGTTGGTTGATGTGCTGAACCACGGCAAAGATAATAGGGTTACTATGCTTCTGGGAATTTGGTATACATCCCCTCAATAGAAAGATCTGACCACAGCCCACGTGCTAATCTGAATTCCCCACCACCTGCAAGGCAATTGATGCTAAATGACCAACAAAAAAGGCGCCACCTCAAAGGCCATCAATAAGCCTACTAAAGCACTCCCCTTTGTACTCCTCATTGGCTCTGGGGGCAGCAGAGTCACACCAGAGGAGCTAAGGCCATTCCCAAAGGCTGTACCTATGAAAGTTGCCAAAAACAAAAAAAAGAAGACTGGCAATTTATATCCTCACTGACCGCCCAGAGAAGGAAAATATAGAAAAAGAAAAGGTAGCTTCTCAGCAGAAGATTACAGAAATCTATACTCTTCAGTAGGAGAAACAAGCAGCTTCTCAAGCAGCCAGTGAGACATGGGTCCAGTGCATAGAATGCAAGAACTGGCCACACCACAAGAGACGCTGTTTATCTGTCAAAACTGGGACTCAGAAAGCGAGTCACTGAAAGAATAGAATTTTAGGTAGACAGATTCTTTTATTTTTTTTCATTTGATTTTCATTTTTTTCATTTCATTTTAATTTGTTTTCCTAACGCTGATTATTGTCAAGTAGCCGATTATACACTTGATCCGGGTTTGTTGTCACAAATGCATAAGTTGTATTTGGGGGTGAATACCTTTTGATAAATAAAAATTTGTCTTCCACAGGATAAAGTTAAAGGTATACCTTAAACCATTTGATCATGATAAAATAAGTGTTATACACACCATGCTTCCGTCCTGATAATGTTTGATGTTTATCCTTATTGTGGATAAAAATAGCCCCACATTGGGCGCGATGACCAGATATAAACAGACGTGGTGCCAGCTACAGGTAATATCACAGAACCAACATAATGCCGGTTTGCTTTAATAAAACAGTATAAAAACATGGCGAACCGAGCCTGACCCTCTGAAATGTCTTGCAGTAAAGTGGCAGTTTAGACCACCTGTTATTAATGAAATACACCCATTTACAGCAACTTTAGGAGCCTGATATCAGAACATTTACCCACGTCAATCATGTCTGCGGTCACATCTGAGCCTCGGCAGGTTTAGCGTCCGCTTCAGTGAACACCAACGTTTATACAGTATTCCCAGCGACATTCCACTCATTTCCCTCTTGGACCTTTTCTGAAGTGTTTCGCTGCAGTTTGCTAATAATATGTTTATGTAATTTATGTACTTTCTCTGTTATTAAAAATAACCACGAAAGGCTTTATTTACGAACAAATTGAGCAATAACAAAGTGTAAAACGCCAAAATAATAACTAATATGCCAGCGAGGCGGGATAATCTTTCATAAAAACGTTGTATGTAACCAGAGTGAGCTACTGATGAATAAATTAAAAAAAGTCAAATAACGTGGCTATGAACCTTTAAACTAATCCATCCAGACACTTTCGGCATCCATTACACATTCAAATGGGACGGACTAAACACTACACTGTTCCGGAATTTAATTCAAAGTAAAAAGTGTGTCGACCAACCTTGCTTTCTCCTCCATTAAATTAAATTAAATTCAAACAACGACTTGTTCATTTTTTTTTGTATGTCTTTCATTATTGGCTTCTGATGAGAATCCAATCCAATTACCAAAACTTGTATAGACCAGAGAGGCGTCCTCACACATGATGCTTCAACCACTGTTTCTGACTCAGGATTTGTTCAGAGTGATGTGCAGGGTTACCTTTTGGCCAGAAAGTGTTTCGCATGTAGGTCAAAAACCTCATATTGGCCTCATCTGCATAAAACAAATTCTTCTGCAACTTGTGACTAAATGCAAACAGGGCTTAGATGGCTTTATTTCAACTATGAAGTTCACGTTCTCTAGACAAACCTGTAACAAGTTCTCCAACTTCACCTAACTCCTCTATTTGTGATATAATAGGCATGCAATTCAGAGTTAAAGTTGAGTCGAGAAAAAAAAACTGACAGTTAAAGGCAGGAAAAACTTTTGAGAAAGGGAAATAAATATTTATCTGCACAAATGCCTGTCTTCTGTTTTGTTTTGTTGACTTTCAGGCTGGGTGACTCATAACACCTTTCCTTTTTTTCTGTTTTTGTTTTAGTGTTTTTCGCTCATGTCAGAAGATCTGAGCAATACAACTATGCCTGGAACGCATTTTAGCCCCTTTGGCAAAGATTATCACTATTTTAAAAACATCCCTTCATGTAGGATGAAAGGACAAGGAGGGGGGTTAAGGGTAAGGCATGCAATGGAATTTAGGCATCAAACAACCTTTCCAAAGTTATTTTTTTTTCTTAGACAATTTAATGCCCAGTGTGTTTACAACTACTTGCTGTTATCATTCCAGAACAGTAAGGTATTCATTTGGACTTTATTGAATTTTCCTCTCCGTTTTGATTCCATTCTTTTCCTCAGAAAGTATACAGAACAAATACCTGCCCGATGATAAGATGACCTAGCTGCATAAATGCATAAGCCCCAACAGGCACTTAGACCATCACATATACTTTGAAGGAAATGTATAATGTCAAGAGCCATCTGTTCTGTCAGAATAAGGGATGATGAAAACGTTGAGTGGCTGTCACCTCCTGTAAGATCAAATTTTGGGAGCAGACTTAAGATAAGGATCAATCTATGCCCGTGCAAAACTCTTCGACTAAATCCAAAAGAGCTACTTTTTTTCACACTTTAGAGGTAATTGGATTTGTCTCCTCCCTCTTCCTTGTTGCAGCTAATCCCATCCTCTAGGCCAGGGAGGGTCAACCAGTTCAGCATCAAGAGCCAGAATAAAATCCAGCAGCATTTCATTGAGCCACACAGCAAACTCACAAGTGCATTAAAATAATGCTGTGATTAATAACAAACCAGGCTTAGCGTAGCCTTTATTGTGACTCAATCTGGCAAACTTTTGTATTATAATGGGTGGGTAGATATCAGTAGATGAGCAGTTGAGGCTGAAATGTTTTCTTCTTCCTTTTTCTGGCCGTGGCAGGGGAGGGGGTCAGTTTATGGCTTACATGTGTGTTGTGCCAACAAGGCAAAAAGATAATGTGTCATGAGTTTAAGTTTAACAGTGCTTCCCCTAGTGGATTGGATGAAGTAACTGCAATAACGATAGCCGGACCACAGACATGTGCAAAGCATCCTTGTTGGATAAAAAAAATTGAACACATGCCAAAATTAGTATTTCATATATGTCAGGATGCAGCTTGTAGGCTGCATGCTGAGCCTCTCTCCCTCTCTCTCGTTCCTGCGCAGCCTGATCGGTTTCACCTGGCAGGCTGCAATTAACCCCCAACTGCTTCCACCTGGTTCCACTCTTATTTAAACGTACCTCTTTCTGCTCTCGTCGCCGGCCCGTAGTGTTCACTCCAGCTCAGTCTCAGTCAGTCTCCAGTTCTGCAACTCAGTTCCACGCTCTCCAGTTCTGCAACTCAGTTCCACGCTCTCCAGTTCTGCAACTCAGTTCCACGCTCTCCAGTCCTGCAACTCTGTTCCACGCTCTCAAGTTCTGCAACTCAGTTCCACGCTCTCCAGTCCTGCAACTCTGTTCCATGCTCTCAAGTCCTGCAACTCTGTTCCACGCTCTCCAGTCCTGCAACTCTGTTCCACGCTCACAAGTCCTGCAACTCTGTTCCACGCTCTCCAGTCCTGCAACTCTGTTCCACGCTCTCAAGTCCTGCAACTCTGTTCCACGCTCTCAAGTCCTGCAACTCTGTTCCACGCTCTCAAGTCCTGCAACTCTGTTCCACGCTCTCAAGTCCTGCAACTCTGTTCCACGCTCTCAAGTCCTGCAACTCTGTTCCACGCTCTCAAGCTCTGCAACAGTTCCACGCTCTCCGGTCCCGCAGCTGCTTCACGGTCTCAAGTCCTCCGCTCCAGAGTCTCCTCCCGGTCAGTCTCCCCGCGCTCCTCCTGTCAGCCAGCTTCCGCACCCTTCACCTCCGTCCTTAAAGACTCTGGTTCGTCTCGTCATTAACCCTTCACTCTGTACAATAAAACTCACTTCTAGAACAAGCTCTGTGCGTGTGTGCTGTGTCCGGGTTCATCCAAAGACAAATCATGACTATATATATATATATATATATATATATATATATATATATATATACACACACATGTGTGTCTGTGTTTCAAAATAAAATACCCCATACTGTGATTAAATGAGAACCTTGACAGATTAGTCAAGTCACCACGAGCCGCAGGTGGCTCATGAGCCGCTTATTCGCCACTGTGCAAAAGAAATGGAATGAAATAAAACATGGGCAAATGGAAACTAAAAGCAAATTTTAAAAACCGTTGGACAGTATTTGGATTAGTTTTTTTTTTTTCCAGATCCTGCTGAAACATTAATCCTGAAAATGTTCTTCAGGTGATTTAAGGGCCACAGAGGCTCCCGAAGGTAAAGGCGGTGAATGTTAAAGCTTGAATGATTCACAGTTCACCATAGGGAGACAGCACTGACTTCCCAACACCCACCTAAAACCATTTAAATGCATTTTCATCATTTTATCAGGCTAATCAATAAATTATCAATAGTGAACCTGTGCACTTGATCAGATTTTTCCTGCTACAAACCCAAGCCTGCATATCTTTTATTTGAATTACCCTTAACAGTCCAACACAGAGTAGTAGATGATTGTGAAGTAGGAGAAAAGGGAGAAATAGATTTGAAAATGTTAGTTTTAGATAAAATTGAGTGCCTTACATTGTCATTTTATTACATAGAGTTAACATGTGTGTATTGTTACCTCAGTAAAAATACAGCTGCTCTGTGCAGGCCTTAAAGTTTTATTTGAATTGTGGTAAGTTATGGAAATTTAAATTCTACCAAATTAAGAGTCGCCTTTAAAGTACATTGAGGGTCAATTGTCAGACCATTGGTGTTTATTTTAAAAATCTTCCCTTCTGCTATGTCATTTAGAAATACTTCATAAAGGACATGTATTCAAATGATTTGGAGGTTTACATTCACTTCCTGGGGCTCTACAAAGTATTGCTCCAGGGAACTGAATACAAATTGGTTTTCAGACTTTTCTTTGTAAAAAGTTTTTAAAAACAGTCATTTTGGTTGTGTTCCAGTATTGTGCAAAAATATGTGTGTGTGACTATCACAACTCATCCAAACAAAACCCAGTGAAAAACATGGATATTATGCGTGAAATAAGTTCAAGGCAATAAATCATGTACAGACATTTTTTTTTTAAATAGTAAAAAAAAAAACTTGATTTGAGGGAATTCTTTCTCTGTCTTCTAAATTCCCAGTCCCTTTTTTTTTCCCCCTCTCAATTTCCTGGTATGCAGTCTCGGTTAGCAGTCACTGCACATTACATACGGATGAATGGAAAGTGAATACAGTCCATCTCTGTCCTCAAAGCGGTGGATTGAGGTTATAACCCAGACCTCCACTGCGGGCTGCTGAAGGAAAGATCTTTTAGTGAACTAAGCTGTAAGATTGCAGCCTGTGGCCCAAGATTCTGTCTCACCTTATCAGCCACCTGGGCAGCGCTGGCCGCTTTTTTTTTCCTTTTTTTTTTTTTTGTACCTGTAAAAGTTTGGTAATATTGCTACTTTGTAGATTCGGATTTTCTTAACGCAGCAACCTTTGCTGTCTCCGAATCATTTTCTTCTACGTGACTGGGAAAGATTTACCAAGGAACCAAAGAGAGAGAGAGAGAGAGAGAGAGAGGGTGGGGAATGATATTTTCTTTTGATTTATATATATATATATAAAAAAAAAAAGTGAGTCAAAGAATGAAACACAACCCTGCAGTCCTGAGTCATTTCTGTCTTCTCCTTGGACTAGTAGCAGCGGTAGCCGACAGTGACGGATTGCGGCTGTGACCCCGTGATGGACTTCCACTGCGGCTGTCCGGGGGGTCCGGTGCTGAAGGAAAGCTATTTGATTTCACTCCAGGTTTAGATCAAGTCACCCCGTCCGGGCTTCTTGGTTGACGGGAATCTCCAATAAATTCCCGCCAACGCTGGATGTTTGATCACGAATCCTGCCAGACAGACATGATTTTCTCTTTGACAGCTTAATTATAGGGGCGATAACAGTATTCAGGATCCTGAATGAGCGACACACATTAAGTCTCGGTAACCGATCGCAGTGTTTGTTTGTCTTGAAAACTGCTGAAAATGGCCAGGCTCCAGCGAACGTCTGGCCCTCCGTTTTCTGTGAAGAAGTCAGTAAATTCTCTTCACGGCAGCCAAACGATCTAGTGTTTGACAGAAATTAGAATAGCATCTGTTTTATGTCTGGCTGTCTATTATCATTTGGATTAGAGAGTTCATTTTGTTGGCTCTGATTGCGCAGCAACTCGGGAACTGTTGCACACCGTCATGTGCAGTATCCATGTTTACTTCAGTAAACACAGCATCCTGTACGTGTCGGTTGCTTGAGGGCTGGTAGAACAGTCACATTGGAGTGATGCCGTTCCCATAAAAATGATAAATTCAGATTATAATGCTAGCAACCACACAAGAAAATCTGGATCTCGGCAAATAAATCTGAGTAATGCGACCTGCCGGGTGAACTAAAGCCGAACACCTGCAAAATAGGTAACATATTTTTTGACTGCTTCTTGATAGGGAAACAGGTACTATACACTTTGTACCCAGAAGTTCTTATTCCCAATCATTATTTATTCATGTTTTTGTTATTTACAGTACGGCAATAAATATCGCATAATAATGTCTGCTTCATTTCTTTAGATTTAAAAAAAAACTGGCCTGTCTTAGCCGTTAAACTCCCGGGCTGAAAGATTTCCTCACTCCACCCTTAGTTGATGGGAATTTCCAATAAATCCTCAGCAATGCTGCATGTTTGATCATGAATCCTGATCCACACAGCCCTGATTTTCTGTTTGACAGCTTAATTATAGGGCAATAACAGTAGTCACGATCCTGAATTAGAGACACAGAAAAATCTGGATCTCAGCAAATAAATCCAAGTAATGCGAGCTGCCGGGGGAGCTAATGCCGAACGCTTGCAAAAACAGGTAAAATATTGTTTGACTGCTTCTTGATATGAAAACAGATACTATAGATTGGCAGTTTGTTGTATTTAAACTGTGCAACAAAGACTTAGAGAACAGCTCTATAAATGCAAAACCATGCCGACAACCGCTTCGTCTGCCTCTTATCCTAAGCAAGGGCCCATGTCCAAACGTAATTACATCTTTAAAGTTGGAATTGGATTCTGATTTACATCATAGAAAACTTTCCACCATTAATGAACTTTAATCCAACAAGAGTAATTATTGCATTTCAGGGAAGCCATTTTCCCCTAATGTGGTAGATATCTGTGATGGAGTGGGCATTCGGGTCAGTGGAGTGCTACGAAGAGGAAGTAGCTCGAAAGAAAGGAACAGGCGCCACACAGCTCAGCAATGGGAATTATTACAGCGTGCCAACGTGAAGCGTTTTCATCGTTTTATCAGGGTGACGCGAGGGAAGGTGCGGACCACCGTATTTTATCGATCACAGTTTTGTGAGGTGTGCCGTATTTGATCTGTTTTGGTGCAATGACAAACGGATTAGCAGATAAATGCGGGCACTGCGGTATGAATTAAAACCAAAGGCGGGGGAACGTGAGGAAAAAAAAAAAAAAAAGAAACTGGGGTTGGCACTTGCAGGCGCGCATCATCCCCCTCTCCCAATCCACTCCACAATCACTCAGGCTTGCACTCACATCTCATCCACAGACAAACTGTTTGGTCTCCAAAAGGCTTTCGGAGAGATTACATATCTTTCCTTTCATAAAGATGCCATTAGTGTCTGGGGAGTAATGGCAGCCACTAATTTGATAGTCTGACCTTAAGCTATTCATCAGTACTGGGGGGAGGAGAAGAATAGATGATGCAGGAGATCACATTATAATTTGGCTACAGGATCCAGTAGTCTAATGACAGCATTAGCTCAGGCAGCTGCAAAGGAAAATGTTTGGAGATGTGGGGGGGGGACAAAAGGCAGGGGCGGTGCGCCTGAGTGTGGCAGGCGAATCGGTCTGATTGTCCAACTTCGCAGCGGGGCGCAAATCTAATATTCACGCGGCTCCATAAACAGCAAGACGTCCTTGTCATTGTTTCTGCTCGGCCCTCGAGCAGCTCTTAAAAGTCACAGTAAAACATGATAATTGTTTCTCCAGAGGATGGGCTAAGAAAATAGCAAAGCTGAATTATTTCTTTTATTTATCTATTTTCTTGAGCTACTTTGTAGATGAAGGCCTGTCCCTTTTAAATAATTAACAACAGACGTGGGTAGATGGAATTTAATGTGTGTGTGTGTGTTGGGGGTGGGGGGGTAAACTGTCGGCTCAGGTGCTTTCACACAGAGGTCAGGGTGATTAAGCGGCTACGAACCCGATACACTTTTTTTTAATCCCTGAAAATAAACTAATAATCAAGGGCAGTTATCCAATTCTCCCCTTAGTTTGGACTCCCTGAACATTCTGGTAGCTTTAAGGCAGAAACAGAGCCCACATGCAAATGAGTGGAGCCTGGCTGATGAGAGAGAGAATGTCAAGATCTAGCGGGAAGGCGAGTCAAGCACGAGCACAAAGACGATCCGATGACGATGATGAAGTTTGGTTTCTTTTGACAACACTCACAGCTGTCCTGATGTCTGGGGCCCGTTTGCTCACGCAGGCGTGAGTCTCTATTTGTTTGTGTGTTTTCATCCCACGTTTTTCCAATCACTTTACTCCCAGATTAGAGGTTGTATAGCTAGTGTTGAGAAAAATATCTTAGGCAGTAACGTATGTTTCCCCCCCCCCTTGTTGCTGGGAAGGATAACACATGAAGGTTTATTGCCGGTCAGAAAGAGAGTTCCTTTGTTCGAAACAGATTCCCCCTCCTCCTAAAAAACATGGGAGGGTCTCACCCTTAAAAAGATGTGTTCAGAGTTGTGAAAGTTAGACAGAATCCTGCATCACCATGAGAGCACCATATAATGAACACTACAAATGGTAATGTAATACTCTGTCTCCATACTTAATTTCTACTAAATTAAATATGCATATTACAATGTTCTACCTCTGATCAATGTTTTCTCATTTATTGTCAAATCTTAAACCGGGGTAAAAAATGGGCCTTCAGTAGCGAAGCAGGATTAGGCCAGTACAACATAATTAACACTAAGGATATATATAAAAAAAAAGAAGTTCATGCAGATTTTAATAATTTTCGTGTAGCTTATAACTTCTTGTATTCCTTGACATCTTCAGATTGCCAGCATATAAGGTATAGGGGATCTTCCTCCCAAGATACATTCACTTTATAATGGTACTCCTTGCTAAATTCAGGTTGGACACACACACACGAATGGATCTGGAACAAAAAATGTAATTGGATTTCAAGGGGTAGTTAGAACACCCGTGTCTTTTCCATTTATGGAGCACCGTTATATATATATATATATATATACAGATGTCTTCAGCAGAGGACTTGCAGATGGTTCTGAGTTTGTCATATGGCCATCGATCATTAGAGAAGCCATTTCACATGCTTTTGACCCCGATAAGTCAGGATCCCCTGTTCTGTCAGCATGCTTTCGCCTCATCTGATCTCCAAAGACAAGCAGCAGCAAGGCGAAGGGGGACTGATAGATTCACCGCTCAGAGGGAGTAATGTATTGTGGTCCTTCCAGGCAACATAGATGAGGTTTAAATGATCTAGTAGGCAGGGGTTTGTAATCTCGCTGATCAAATTTGCTGTAGATCCTCTCCCCACTGCCATCTATATATGGAGAAGTAATGGAGTCTACCACAAGTGAACACAAGAGCAGTACTCCATCAAGGGTAAATGCAGCCCATCGCTGAATACAGATCTCCACCTATTCAGAGGCACAGGGCAAAGAATAAAGCTCACATGCCCACCGCATGCAACAAATTGGGACCTTTATGTTTAGTGGGAAATGGAAACATTAACTTACACATCTCTGTTTCTGCTGGGTTGTGTAGAAGTTGTTTAATTACTTAGTAAAATATGTGTTTAGTATTTCATCAATGTAAAAAAAAAGTGGAATAATAATATTTATAATAATAATAAAATCAACAATGAATAAAAATAAGTCAAAGCAGGCATTAGTCATTTTCCGTGCTTTAATAATTTCAAATAAACCTGCAGATGTTTTCATTCATCCACATGAAAGGGAAACGCGTCTGTTTGCAAAATATTCTGGTCACAAAAACGAACAAACAAAAAAAAACAATAGATGATAGAAAAGAATGGTCATATTGCAGGAAGGAGCTTATCCCATCACTCTTATCAAGTTAAAATGTTTTATAACAATGACCGTAAAGGTACCAGTGGCATGTCTGTAATGCACTAGACTCCAGTCTGGGTAGCGGAACAGTTTTCAACTGCTATTATATTAATGGGTTATATTTTTATAATTAAATAGTAAATTCTATTCATATATCACCATTGTTGTGCCAGTTCAGACGTGACAGAAAGCGGTAACGGACTACGTTACCCATGATGCAATGTGGTCAAAATGGCCACCAACTCATGTGGTCAAAATGGCCACCAACTCCCATCACGCAACACGGCAAAATGGCCGCCGATCAAGGAAACGGCATCAATTCGGGACGTAACGGACTGCGTTACCCATGATGCAATGTGGTCAAAATGGCCACCAACTCCCATCACGCAACACGGCAAAATGGCCGCCGATCAAGATAAGGTTGCTATGGTGATGGCTATAAAAGCCGATCACACACGATGAGCTTCCTTCTTCCCTGGCTTTTAGCCAACCCGAGAAGACACGCACAGCTGATTCCCACGCCACGTGTTCGATTGCTCGCTGGACCGAGATTTTTCGACGCAACGGTTATTCCCTGCTTTATAACAGGAGGTCGACTTAAATAAGTACTTTTAAATTCCCTCTGATCAAAAGACTGAGAGACGCCGCATCTCCCACTGATCGAAGAGGACCCCGCTTTTGTCTGGCCAACAAAGCGACTGTTGAACCCGGAGGAAGAAACGAAGCAGCTTCTTCCCCGTCCCGCTGCAGCCTGTGGACAACTGCGCTCGTCAAAACGCATCCAGAAAGCCGCAACACTCGGGAGCGCTCCGGACCAGCCCCGAGGCATCTCAAAGTAACGGACTCTCCCCTTTTATTTCTGTCTCACCAACAGGGTGTTTAGAAGTGCCTGGGCAGGCGTAGAACTTTGTAGGTGTTGGTTAATGCTTTTATTCCACGACGAAGTTGGAATTATTTTGCTGAACATTTTCTGTGTATGTGCATGTACTTTACAATTGATTCTGCTGTGTTGATTTGTGATTCATCAATAACCCCGCCGTGGGTTACCGCATTTTTTCTTTTCATCTCTTTCCCTGCTCCCCCCCCCCTCTCTCTTTTCGCTTCTCCTTATCAGTTTAATTTCTTTGTCCGAGCTCAAGTCGCGGGCTTTGCTTTAAACTCCCAGTTAGCTGCCCCCTCTTGAAGCGAGGCATTACCCCATCAGCGTAAGCGTGGTTACGTCATTAGGACCTCCCCACATACGTCAACGTAGCAGCCATCTTGGGAGGGTCACGTGTATCTGAACTGTAGGTAGCTTAGCTGAACTAGCTTTCGTAAGACATCAAAGCGTCCAGTGAGATTCCCGAAGCTGTTCTGTCTATCAATGCTGATACGTCAAATGCCGATGTTTCGAGGGCGGTGTTAAACAACTTTGAGTTAAGTTAAGATCTGCTAACCGCTCATTTTAATCCATTGTTTATTTTTGTTTTGTTCTTTATTTCCATATATATTGTTGCATGTTTTAGTTTAGTAATGAGTAAGAATTCCAAAGTTGTTGAATCAGAGAATTACTGTAACAGGGAATTGCTTTTGGTTCAATAAAACCAACGACTGCGGAATAGAAATTGTTTTGTGTTCAATCCAATTCACAGTTGCATGGGTATTCAGAAATCAGAGCTAACCTCCTTTGGAGTTAACATCTGACATTAATACAGAGACAATATCATTGGATGGTGATAAGGAATAAGGATTTAAACTCTAATTGCAGTTACATTGGGGTTCTCACAGCCTGCTGGATAAACCTGGTCGGTTAACAGTCCGACCTGATCATTTATTCCAGCATAAATGAGTTCATAACAGAAAGTTAACTAATGCATTAGTGGTATAAATACTTATAAGCTTATAGCTAACATCACCACCATTTGAACTATATTTGTTATAGCGAAATTTTGAGTTGAATGATTTATTATTTAAATTATAATACCAAATTATAATTAATAATAATAATAAGCATATTCAACCAGCTTATGGCATAGCACCATTGTCAGGTGACTTTAAAAACTGCTTCACAGTAAGATATGATGGAGAAGACAAAAAGTTGGATACGTCCTCTGGGTGGATGCTTCTCTGTTGAAACGTTTCATCGGTTCTGCAACAGAGTTGTAAGGCAAACTCTAACTTTTAGGAGATTCAGCATCTCAACAAAGATGAACCCGCTCAGAAAACCTGTCCAAATTATCTTCTTTGTATCTTTCCACCTGGATTGTTGACACAATTTAAAACGTTGCAAGAACATTTAAAAGTGGAAATAAAAACTAAAATATAATATGAGACTAAAAAACACATGACAGCAACATGTATTCAGTCATAGGAGCCCAGGGACCAGTGAGGCTAAATTACCTTTTTAAAAATGAATGTATTTAGACTGTTTGCATCAGTCTAATGCAATAAAAAAAGTAATTTACACTTTCTGTCTCAATACCGTGAGAACTCTACTCAAGGTGACATCACACTTGCCAGTGTTAATGTGTTCCTTTTCTTAAAGGGCTATGATAATAAAGAGGACTCTATTTGCAGAAGTTCATCTGTCGACAGTAGTGGGCTTAGTCCAGTTATATTTCATACTATCTAAAAACTTAAACCATTAAAGGGGGGGGGGGGGGGTGACACATTGTCAGGGTGCAGTTTTGCCTGTTGCATCTTGAACATTTCCTGGCATCTTCCTCCTCCCATACTGACCAGACCACACCAGCTCTCCTAGATCATAGCCTGGACTCAATTAACCTGTCAACTGTACTTTATAAATTCACCTTAGTCTCCTCTTTCACTGCCGGTTCGTCTCGTCTACCTACACAGAAGACTCCCTTCCCGTGTCTTCCCTGGAAGCTCTTCTGGACCAGCTTGAATCCCGCTTCAAGCACCACTCGGATCTCACTCCGAAGCTCACCTGCCAGCCTGGGTCCCGCCCCAAGGCTCACCCACGGTCCTCCAGGTTCCTCCGGTCCGCCTGCTCCTGCCTACGCCTTCCTCCTGCTCCATCCCGGTAAAAGACTCTGGTTCTCATCCTCCACTATCCGTCAAACCTTCAATAAAACTCTCAAACTGTGATGCTCAGAAAGGAGGACCCAGAAGACAACGAGATAGGTCAGTGGCGTTCGAAGACTGATTTATTTAGAGAGCGGGAGGGAGCGGCTCTGGTGGTTCGGCAGGCAACGTCAGACCCGGAACTCCTGGTTGTGAGGACAGCAGGTTAGCGGATTCGGGGCAAACTGAGAGTCCAAATGTGCCGAAGTAACGAGGGGCACTAACTTGCAAGACCTTGGGTCGGAGAGGTGCCGTCCGCAGAGCCGAGGGGGGAAATGTTCGGCTGAAGCGACGTGGTCCAGAGGCTTTCAGGGGCGTGATTCGGGAAACGGTCAGAAGTCAGAATCCAGAGCGCAATCCTTGGGGGTTATCCTTACGAGAGGTCGGGGTCCGGTCCAAATCTGTGCAACCGGTAAGGGCTCAGGCGTTACAGGGTTAGTCTGGTGCAGTACTCACAAGAGGAGCGGGGTCCGGTTCACAGGTAGTCCATCCAATAGATCAGTCCAAAAGGTTCAGGTGGGGCTCGGAGTCGGGAGACAGATCGGGGGTCCGGTTCACAGGTAGTCCATCCAATAGATCAGTCCAAAAGGTTCAGGTGGGGCTCGGAGTCGGGAGACAGATCGGGTCGATTTCTCAGGAAGACAGGCAGAGGCAAAAATAGGGACAGGCAGGGTCGGGAACAGATAACAGACAGGTCGGATACGGGCAAAAAGTCAGGTTAACGCTGGAATACTCTTACCGTAAGGGCTCAAGGTACTCTGGCACTGGCATTAGGTCTCAAGTCTATTTATATAGCTGAAAGAACAGGTGGAGCTGATGAGAGTAAATTGAGGGGTGGGTCTTGTAGGAGCAGGCGTGCAGATCAGGTAGTCAGAGCCGAGATCATTACACAAACGAGCTCTGTGTGTGGTTCTTTTCGGGTTCATCTCAACAAATCATGACACACATTACATCTCTCACCATTTATTTAATTTCCAAATCAGCCATCCTATGGAGGAAACTGTATTTCAGCTGCTTGTATGTGGCTGAAAAAAGAAAAAGACTTTCATACATGGAGTACTTGGTGAGTGGTGTCCTTGGGCAAGACACTTCACCCGGAAAGACACTTCACCCGCATTGCCTGCTGTCGGTGGTCAGAGGGCCCAGTGGCGCCAGTGTATGGCAGCCTTGCCTCTGTAAATCTGCCCCAGGGCAGCTGTGGCTACTAACATAGCTCACCACCATAAGGGTGTGAATGTGTGCGCGAATGGGTAAATGACCTAACTGTAGTTTGAAGCGCTTTGGAGGTCGTTCGACTAGTTAAAGCGCTGTACAAGTACAAGCCATTTACCATTTTGTGGATTATTGTACTGTAAATACAACTTCATTGCTATTACGCATGCTGTCGCTTTCACTGGCATATACTCGAGTCAGTGCTTCACAGTCTTGGTAGGGTTTACAAACCATTGCTTCCCCTTCTCCCTTGACAGTGTGATAAAAAAATTTTTTATCACCAAATATTTACTCTACTGCTTCTAATTATATACTTTACAAATGAATAATTCTCTTGGGAGGGCTTTGTGGAGACAAATGAAGAGCTGCATTCACGGATATTCCTAGACCCGATCCCCAGCATTCTCTAAAGCCCTCGGAGGGAAGTACTTGTTTTGTACAGTAAACAAGACTTCTGTGGATTATGCTATAAAGCTTTTCTGTGGTTAAAGGTCCTCAGGCACGGGACACGTTCACCAAATCCTGAAACACTGCTGCTGACATTTTCTAAGCCTACCAGCAAACAATGTGGATATCAGCTAATGTGAAGCATAACAACTGTCTGCTAAAGCCAGTACAATCTTTGTTTCCTCGAAAAAGAAATGCATGTTAAAATTATTTGCAGTGTAGTCGTGCATGTTATAACTGATACATATTTAATGAGATGCAAAACTGTAAAAAAAAAAAAAAAAGGTTTTTGTTTTTCAATAATCCTCAAATGTATGACGACAGAGAAAACATTTCTTTGTAAAATTGTTCCCGTATTTTATCTCATCAACTTGGTTTTTATAGTCAATTTTTGAATGTCAAACATTTTTGAGGCTGTCTACAATTTAGTCTGGGTATGTTGCATTAAATGGTTTAAGCTTCTCTTTGGGGAAGATTTGGTACTGCATTGCAACAGTTTCATGGTCAAGTTAAATGGTTCCTCCTTTTCAAATACAGAGGCCTCCATTTCTGTAAGCAGCTGTGTCTCACTACAATGTGAAGAGTGACAGTTTCTTGACAATCTTTTTGCTGTTAATCTGTCAACACCTTAAATATCTGGTTTGTTGTTACGGCAGCATGTGACCCAGAGGGGTGCTCTAGGTCACATGACCCATTCAGCAATGGATCCGACTCTCTCAAGTTACCAAGTTATTGATGCATGTATATTGACCTGACAAATCATTTAATATAGCTCAAATTAAGCTAACACTCGGGCCAAAACGTACACAGGGCTGCTTTAATCCAGGCATGACGATTTTTTTTTGTTCTGCAGAAAGAACACCTAGCTTAGCTGTTTTTTTTTTTTAAGGTAGAACGACTGCACTGGAAATAGAATGAATCAGTTTAGTCAAGTATTTCCTAAATCCTTATTTGAGCTTGTTTTTGAATAATAAACAAGAATGGAGAGGATTATACTCTTTCACAGACAGAGGTTGGAAGGATAAGGCCGCGTTGGACAAATCCCAGAGCTTTTCCGTTGACATTTGATTAAGCCAAATGGAAAACAATATGGACAACATCAAGTCTGACGTCCACAGTTTAACTCTGGGGAGCTTGTTTATCTGCCCGTCTTTTCTCATTTTTAATCACCATCAGATTGGGCTCGTCTACATTCCCCCTCAGATGCTCCGTGACAGAATTTAATAATGATGTCACACACTTCTTTTTTTTTTTTTTACTTCATTTTATACAAGCAGGGAGGAATGGTTTAAAAAAAGAGGGAATGTAGAACGGATAAAATGACAAAAATAGGATGAGACAAGAAAATGTGACCAGGCAAATGAAAGATCTATTCTATTCCAAGAAAAAGAGATTGGTCAGATTTTTTTCTGGTTATTAGCAGTCAGTGTCTCGTCTGAGAAACATGGCATTCACAGTCATATCAGTTTTGAGAAGGAGAAATAAGTTAATTCTAGCATGGACATTTTACCAAACAGATTTTTTTTTTTAGCATTTGAACTTCCTGTCCACATGGAAATAAAGTTTTTGATCAAGCTCAGCTCATGTGTAGAATGGATATTGGGAGATTAACTGAAAGAGAACTTATATATAGAGGCCCGCTTTGCCCGTGCCATCTCTGGTTTTGTACTCTAGAAACTGCAGTAGAACAGTTCTTGTTTTATGTCTGTTTGGCTTTGTCCTAATTCTGCTTTCATTAAATTTAGGATATAAGCTTAAGAAGTGAATGACTGAAAACATAAATTGTGGGAGGCTCACTTAAGCCTAACAGGTCTACATGTAGGCCTAGGTTAGACAGGTGTTTAAACCCTGCCTCTAAACTACGTAAACCTTTTATTTCTAATTGCCTTGCAAGAGGGGACTTTAATGTTTAAATAAAAAAAAAACACTCTAATTATTATTATTTTTATTTTTTTTTTTGTTTTTGCTAAAATACTCAAGGTTTTACAGTTATTTGAGCATACCTGATTAGAAAAAGTGCACTAAACAAGGCGGACGTTTAGAAAAACAACATAAAACACACAGCTATCTCCCCAAAATGCCCATGACGTGAATCTAGAGAGACTTTGTAAATTTTGTAAAGCTTGTCTTTGTAACCCTGTATCTGATGACGAGCATAATCAAGCTTTTCACATTGCTTCGTGCAATATTGATATAATGCTGTGCACAATGGTACGTTGTATTGATACCAGGGGTAAATGTGTTGAGCAAAATCAATTTCTAATGCATAAGGAGACCTGCAGTGGAAATCAGTCCTTTTATTTGACCAGATGTAATTTTTTAAAGGTGAAAAACAACTTGGCACAGTCTTGGCACATTGGGCCAAACTGTGCCAAAAGCACAGGTTCACCTGGCACACCGCCCACTAAAACCATTTGGAACAAATATGCTTCAACTGATTCTAATCAGTTACTTTAGATCTAACATGAGCTAAAGAAAAAAAAAATCAGAGCTGGGTTGGTATTTTAAGATTTTGACATAATTTAGTCAGATGAATGTCTTTTATTTTATCTATTTTATCTGCATTGCTTTTGGTTATGAATAAAATCATCTAATTTAGCTCCTTCCATAGATTTATAGTTTTCAGAACTTTTAATTCAACATGTCAAAAAACTATTAACTGCTTTGAGCTTGCCTCTTTTCTTTCTTTCTAAAGAGACATTAATATTGAAAAATAATAAGGTACAGAAAAATCTATTAATTTATGTTCAATACAAAATAGACATCTTAGACTTATGAAGGAATCACACACTCACAGCAACTTGCTGCAATGCTTGCTTGGTGACAGCTTTGCATAAATAAGATAATATCAAAATCTGCCTTTTAATTGCTTTTACCTACATGTGATAAACATTACAGACCTATATTTTGCGTAATGTTGCCATGAAACTATAGTTGCTGGTATCCACCCCAAACCTGAGTCCCTCTTGTGAGCTACAATTACCAGCTTAAATTTTGCCTATTGCTCCTTTACGTGTGATTCAGGTCTAAGTTGCCGACTCAAATGTCCTTCTCTGCAATTATGATGGCTTTGGAGACAACTTTTCACTACCTCTTACTTTCTAAAGTAAGTTGCAGAGATCCGCTAGGCAGTGGATTTGGGCAAATCCTCCATCATTTGAGACACCAGGGTGTTTGATTGTCTCTCTTAAAAACTTTGATCACAGACTGAATTACTTTTTACCACCCGTTTACTTACACACACTGTAACTGCTATGAAATACGAACACTAGTGTTGTATTAAGATGGCAGGAATTGACTTTGAATATCACATCTATCTAACCAGCTTGTAGATCAAATGTCTTTATGTTTTTCCACACTGAGTTGACTGAGTGTAGAGTGTTGCTCATAACACCTCCACAGATTATGCATTAAATAAATCAGAACGCTGCTTTTTCAAAACATTTTTAACATAGTACAATCCACCTTAACGCTAAGAGTTCAATGACAAGTCGCTTTTAAATGTATTACCATTTTGGCTAGAGTAATGAGTGAACCATGGGCCACTTTGAAGTCAATTAATTTAAAAGCTCTATGCGATGTAGGACCTTTGGACTTTTCTTTAAAGGAGCAATAAGTGCAATGTGATTATTTTAGATAGAACTAAAAAAAATAGGTATTTGAAGAACTAAAGTTTATATTTCATATGAACGATGGTATGACATTACACCGTGTCTCTCTGTGTGGTTCTCCAGTCTCTTTTTTACATAGCTAGGCTGGCTGAACGTACATGTACAGGCATGTGAACAGCTGCCACTCAAGGCTTTGTGTTGTGGGAAATAAAGATAATTGAATCCCCAGTTCCTTACCGCCTACAAGGAAACAGTGATTCAATTGAGTTCCAGCACTGGGCACGATGGGCCCAACAATTTACCTGCCTCTATTCTTACCCTGATGCGGCTAAGGATCACAGGAAATCGGACTCATAAGACCACATGACCTTCTTCCATTGCTCAAGAGGCCAATCTTTATGCTCCCTAGCAAATTGAAGCCTTTTTATCGGTTAGCCTCACTGATTAGTGGTTTTCTTAAGGCTACACATCTGTTCAGTCCCACAGTCTTCAATTTGATTTCACCAAATGATTAAGTGATCTGCAACCAAGATCATTCAGGATTTTTTCAGGCCACATTTTTTTTCCTCAAAGACGATGAGTCCCCTTCTGTCCTTCTAGTTTTTAATAATGTGTTGGACAGTTCTTCACCCAGTTTTGGTAGTTTCTGCAATCTCCTTAGATGTTTTCTCTGCTTGATGCATGCCAGTGATGTGACCCACATTGTCCACAACATCCAAACACAAATGGTGAATATTTCCAAATGATTGTAGAGAACCAGCTGATCAGAAAGTCCCAAAGATGAAGACTCTTGTTGAGGTTGGGAGGCCTGATAATACGCCAACCTGTGTCTTGTTGTCTGCTAGTAAAGTTTTGGGTTGTTTTCTCCCCAGAAGCCCATAGGACGTTTGCAACAGCACCAAACCAAGATCTGACATGTCAGAAATGTGTCAAAGAGGGTGTGAGTTTGAAATCTACCCTTAGCACACATAAAGATGAACATTTTCATGACAAAGAAATATTATAGAATGAGGATTATAAAGAATAATCCTATTATAAAGATTATAAAAAAATATGTTCAGTTCACATTCACATTATTAAACAAAGCATCCCAATAAGTTTATGTGCAATTAAACCTTCAGCTCGTCATAAAAGTCACGATTGCTCTTTCATATTTTTTTTTCAGCTAGGATCATAGAAACTGTGGAATAATCAAGGTCCACTGCAAAAAACTCAATGTACTAGCAGTGACACTGTATGACCTGAATGGGGGAATGATGTCACATTTTGGGGACTTGCTATGCTACGACTTACAGTGTAAGACATCAGCCAGAAATGAACTTGGAGCCAAGTCATACCTGTGATCTTGCTAAAACCTTTTGATCTGATCAGACCTTAAATGGTATAAATTGCATCACAGATTTTTCTGACTGAGCCTCCAACTTCAATAAAAACGTCATGTCAAACACACAGCTCATAGAACACAAAAATGTCTCTCGACAATACATCATACAACGCAAACATCGCATTTTCATTTTCCACATTTGGATGGCAAGGACAGAAAAAAATGGAATGATAATGATATTATATACAGTGCCTCTCCGCCGAACAGTTGACAACTAGCTCCTTATCACCCACCCATAAAGCTACAATGGGGAAAAAAAACATATGGACACATGGCTGTCGTTAAAGTAAAAACGGTGTGCATTTGCGAAAATGTAAGTGTTTTGTTTATTTTGAAATGCATGCGACCCGGTTGTGAATGAGCTGATGTCCTTTGTTGAATTAAAGTAAAGCTTCAGCGATTCAAGGTAAAAGAAGACAAGCGATCTTGACCAGATATGAGGTTGTGAACCTCATTGTTTACCGTGCTTGAAAAAACAAAAAGCCCATGAATTGTAAAACATATTTCACCGAGCCTGTTTTTTTTATTTATGTATGGTAATCCTCAAGACAAGCACTGTAGGAAAGATCAATTGTGCGATAAAGGCACGTTTGCTTCCGGCATATACTTTGTGTGTGTCTTACAGCAGCTTCAACCTAACCTCGTCCTTCACCTCAGCTCTGTGTAGCAGCGGAAAAACCGACACAATTTCCCGTCTTTTATGAGGTTGCGGCAAACAATGTGAGACCTCCTCAACCTGTGGTGCCTGTTTTACCAACACTGAATAAAATCAGCCCTCTTATATATGTGCTTAATGCAAATTCTAGTGGTAAACCAGTGCACATTTTCCCTCTTTAAACAAGATATTGTTAGAGTACAAAATTCAAGGTTTTCAGATCCTGTGAGATTTTTTTTTTCTTTGTTTAAATAAAGGGAGCAAAAACAATACTTCTTATATACATCCCCTTGCTCTAATTCTTTGCTTCTCGCCCAGCTAATAATCAAAAGTAAGTTTCTTTCCCTCGTTATTTCTTCATTGCTTCTACTGGGAACAAGTATAACACATTATTGACCTAAGCTACTCGCATATAGCTGCAGCTCTTCTCCAAAAGCGTAAATAGAAGTATTTAATCAATGCTCAGGCACTTTTGTCTTCTCTTTGTGTTTTCTTTAGTTACACTTAGGGTGGGAGTTTATTAGGCAGTTCTTCCCAACACTAAATCTAATCATCAGTGCAGAGTGTTTGTGTTTTCGCAGACACATTATGATAAATTCGTTTGAGTTTTATCCACGTGAAGCTTTTGTTCTCTGCGTTTTGGAAGGAAGCGATTTATTGGGGCCGCATACTTGTATCTGTGCACAATGGTACTGTTGCCTGATATTCCACATTTTAGTGTTTAAAATATTGAGACGTTTAATTACTGATAACAGTTAGCATTAATGTGTGAAGTATTTTATGATGAATATTATGAGAGTGAATATGACATGCAGAGCCATACATAACTTATTACGGTAAAGAAATACATCACAAAGATATATTAGTTTATATGATTTGTTTTTGTATGGAACAATTTTTAAACTTCTGGAGCAACAATTAAAGGTATATAATTTGTATAAATTACACATTTATAATATATAAGCAACATAAAAGTAATGAGATACATTTAATTTTTATTTAGAACTGAAGTACTAGTTTTTACATATACACATTATTTAGATCAGCATAAAGTATTTGGTGGATTTTTATATTTATATATATATATATATATATATATATATATATTATACTGGCACTGTGCACATTATGACAATATCATTATTTTTATTAATTTAATTACACTCTTTTATTAAAAACTAACTTGTGGGCTAGACGTTACATATTGCTTTAATAAAAAAAAGGAAATTTAGATCCATACTGCTTTAAGAGAAACGTCCATTTTTATGGACTATGTGCATTTTAAGATTTATTCTGTTCTATAATCACTTATTTAATAATTGAACTTCATATATTTATGGAATATGGACAGTGTGATAATAAACTTTCAAGAATTTGTTCATTGAATGTTTTGTTTATGTTAAGATCTTCCGACCTCGAACTGTAGAAACGCTTGATAAAACATTTAAAGTGCAAACTCGTACACGTGTAGGCATCTGTCTCAGTGTTTTATTGTTGATGGCAAATTAAAATCTTTTATGAAAAGAAAAAGTCATGCAGCTTGTTTACATTAAAGATTGAAGGAGAACCTTGTTTGTTTGTTTTTTGCATTCCGTACAGTATTTTAAAATCTTATAAATGTGGCTTTAGGGGGAGAAAAACTCATCTTCTTTAGAATTATTATCAATTCTACCCACATGTATATAATTCAGTGTCAAAGTTCTTTTCGTTTAGCTTGTTCTGCAACAATACACAATAAAAAGAAGTGAAGTACTTCAAGGACTTCACAGGGTTCACTTTAGAAGCACAGCACTTTCAATAAAAAGGAATTTTGATAATATAAGATTAATTTGCATATGATTGCACAATGTAGGAGGGGAGGGGAGGGGGTATTGGTAAAAGTCCACACTCCTAGACTTGTGGCGCAAAACCATCAAATCGTGCATGATTCAACTCAATTCGAAAATACTGTATTAATCGCAAAGGCAAATTATGATCCTGCAGTAGCTCCACTGAGTGGAGCTCGAAAATGTCTTCCTTTTTAATAAATATATTCTATTTCAATAATGTTGGACTGAAATACATTTTTTATTGCTATTAGGTTAGGCTTGGTGTGGGTTACATAGGCGCAAATCCCTTGAGATTCCCCTTACTCTCAGAGTGCTAATCATGCCTTCACTTTGTTTCACTCAAACCTCCCATGTTCCGAGCTTACCTCTTGCGTCCTCCTTGCAGAAAGGAACCCATCCTGACAGCGCACGGTCTGTCTTCTCCTTCGCCCCCTTGTTCCTGGAGTCCGCCGGAGAACGTGCCTCACATTCCCCTCCTAGGAATCTCCTGACCGCTCCTCTGGCTGCCCCCCCCCCCCCCCATCCTCCCCCCAGGGATCAACTGCCAGGGCCTCTCTTAACACCTCCATCATTCCTCACCTGCCTGTCCAGCCTCCAAAGTTCCCCCGTCATCTCCATCTTCACCTTGAACAAGAAACATGACACCGAGCACCCACACTACAACCTGTCAACCTCGGCCTCTGTGGCCTTACTCCCCCCCATCAACCGGAAGACTCCACAACTCCGACAACGCTGAAACCTCTGGTGTCCCTCAGTCCTCACTTCCATCCACACAATAACCACTCCCCTCCCCTTCCCTAGTGCCGTCCTGCAACCCATCCCTGAACTCAGGAGAAACCTTCATTATTCCTCGCGACAATAAACCCTTCAAAACCTCTCACAGCTGTCTGTAGGCGTTGCCTACGCGGGGGTCTCGCATATGAGCATCATCACAAACAGCTTAATTTATTGTGCAAGCTTTTATTTATTTATGTCAGGTGGTTCTTTTAGGAAAATAAACTCATTCAGAGCAGGTAAAGAAAAGAACCAAAGCCATTTAAAGAAGCCTAAACGCTCATTAAGAATTTGTTGTGATCCTTATTGTCATGAATCATTTTCTTTCTCAAATCCATTTTGGTTACAAACAACAACAAAAAGAGACACTCGGGAGAGATCTTGGGGTTGACTCATAACGCTGCCCACTAAGAACTGTCTATTAATTATTTCTATAATCCCTGAATGATGAAACCTAGTTTGAAAAACTGGCTTCATTTCAGTAAACAGAACGTTAATGCTCAACTATCAAGGAATTTGTGAGGTGGGGGATTTTCCTAACAATTAGTGAACTTCTTTGGAAACTTCTCAGGAAAGAGAAGTTCAGGTAGGTACAGGCCAGATGGGTGATTACACTGTGTAGGAAGAAACAACATAATCAAAGTGCATATATTGTATTTTAAAGCCAGAGAGGTGTGCAACTATCTGGAAAAGAGCCTTTTGAGTCATCACTGCCACAATAGATAGGCATTACTATTTATGGAAGTTAATGAAGTGTTTGTGAAGGCGCCGTCTGGAAATACCGTATCTCATGGTAATCACAGAACCGACTGTTTTCTTGACAAAAGAAACAAGGATACTAGCTTTAACAAGAATATGTCAAATGGATGTGTGGCTGCTTATTAGCTACCAAAAAAAAGGGATAGAGTTAGCAGTGTTGCTGAAAAGATACAGGGGGTTAAGGGAACAGATTTATCCTCACCGACCCAAAAAAAAAAAAAAAAAAAGTCAATCAGGAACCAGTTTGGTCCCTAGATTGTAAACGAATTGAAATTTGGAACTAAAGGAAAAGAAGAAACCAAATGCGAAATATGAGAACAACAGTTTATACCGTGACTAAAACCCAAAACTCAGGAAGAGTAAATAGTAAACAAATACATGTGTTTTATAGCTGAACACATGCAGAATGTTTGTGTGTTGAATTAAATGAGCAATATTCTGTGTTGGAACTCAAAATAAGTGAGAGAAGGCTCCCAGATATCACTAAACTCTTCTATTTGGGAAATAAAATAAGATAAAATAAAATTGGACAGTAAATGCAGTCACCACATGAACGTGTGTTTACAATTTCACAACCCCTGTTAGAGGAAATTCTGATGGAGGTCAAACGTCTAAAACAGCATTGAAGCTCTGGCAACATGTAAACACTGCTAAATGAGAAACTCTCTCTTTTGGATTACCCAAAAGAAGACAGTTTAACATCACACAAACTTCATTTATTGCATTGCCCTCTAATTCGGACATCTCGCGTACGTCTTTCTGGATTGGCGAAGCCAAAAGGTCAGCTAACACAGAATGACAAAAGGTGGAACTTGCAATGGCACTTACAGTCTGGCACGGTGACTGCTCTGAACTACAATGTTATAATTAATTACTACAAAGAAAAACATAATTTTCTTTTTTTAAAGATTCTCAGTGGATTTCATAACATGGAAGCTTAAACGGCTTGTTCGCTGTGCCGTTGCTGGCGAGCACATGTGGATCTGGGTCTTATTTATGCCGCAGATGATTTTAGTCTCGGTTAATTGTCTTTTTAAAATTGTGTATGAAAACACCACCTGCCGGAGCCTGCTGCAACATTCCTGCTCAGGAGCTGCCAAAGACTCTATCTCTAATTAAAATATGGCTCCCCCACTGTTGTCTGCCTTAACATTTTCATAAGCAATCTGCCCTCTTGTAGGCTTATACCGGTTCCTCTTGTTTTGGAAATTACTGCTTTCTGTTGGCATGCTGGCAGGCACAGATGTGCCTTTTTTTCCCCCTGAAAATTGCATCTATTCTGGGGGCTAAGGTCAAGTTCAGTAGGTTGATAGCCCTTTCAGGGTTTGTTATGGATCTCAAACTCATCTCTGCGAGCCGTCTCTGCTCCTGTGGTCCACACAGTTTCGACCTTTCTGTCAAACCGACTTCAGTTGCGGAGCAGGGTGGGGAGTTTTATCCTTGCTTATTTCTTTTCCTCGACCGGCGCTGCATTTATGTTGACAGTCAATTTAAGCGGATCAAGGTGTCCAGTTGCCTTGTCTAAAGGAAAGGCTTAGTATGACAAATAGCGGGGCAGCACACTGCAGAGTCCATCTCGTCAGCGCCATGCCAACTTTGCGCCTGTGAAGATTAACCTTTCTGGCTCTGGTGACAGTTTTGATTATTTCCATAGTGGACATTAAATAACCCTAGATGGAGAAAAAAAATCTGTCAATCCCAGTGATTGAGACTAAAAATTAAAAAGAAGCAACAAGACCAGAAGAAAGAAGCATCAGCTGCCATTTTCAGGAGTACACAATGGTGTCAACACATTTTTTTGTGAAGGTAGATGCCTCTCCACATGGCATGTGGAGAGGCATAGATGTCCAGGAGCCTCTTATCTTTTCGCCATGATGGTAAACCACCATGACAGCGTTGGTAAATTCAGTTGGGGAACTTTTATGCTGTATTGCATGAAATGGAGAGCCTAGTGCATTCTTAATGCACATGCACTCACCAAGACCTTGCAAAGACCAACTATGTTCTGGAGGTTTTTGAATATCAATTTTGAACAGTGAGCTTTTAGCTCACTGTTTTTGACTTTGTTACTTTTGAATTGTATAAATACCAATTTGCTCAGGTTTCCTATTAAAATTAATATTTTTAAAAGGCTAAGATTAGGTTTGATAACTGTCCATTATATTGTGTATCCTTAAAATTCCCGTCACTGCTAATCACTTTTCCACTTAGTCCAACAGTTGGTTTATCACATATATAGTTCTGTGTTGTAAATAATGGTGATCTTTCACATCTCTGGTTGTATAATCTCCAAAAAAAACAAAAAAACAAAAAAAACAAATCAATGCACTTGTGTTTTATCATTGTAATTTAGTTGCACTGAAGAAGTGTGAAGGAGAAAGAAAACACTCATTAAGAGAACCTTGAAATCTTAGAGTTGTTGACCAAATTGGGCAGCTCGCCTAATTACCAAACCTCAGCTTTAGCCTTGACTTTTATGTAAAGTTAACAAAAGTTCTGTGACTGTGCTCTCATTCAGAAAACTCAAGCACAGTTTTTCCTTTATAGCTGAATGTTACCGACAGGAATGAGATCTCTATTAATATAGGCCTAAAAGGCTAATATCATTTTAGAACTGTAAAACCCTCAAACTTTTAAACGTGTGAAACAATTAAATCATCATTTCGCTTTTCACTGCTTGTCAAAGCACTATGCATAAAAAGCCTTAAAAAAACACAAAGAGGACACTGTTAGTGCATCATGACTTGTTATCTAGATCCGCGGTGTCAAATTGTAAATTCCATTATTAAAATGGACTTCCTACCTGGAATATGTTGAATGGACGTGCTGCCTTTTTTGGCACCACAGAAAAAAGCTTTTACCAATCCCTGCTACTCCAAAAAGATCATCTATGCAGAAAATGCGAGTGAAATCCATGGAAATACACCTGTGGTGATTTTTCTTCCAATGTGTTGGAAACAATTTTTGCTTTTGGATTAGAAAGCAGTTAGAATCTTGTATTTAAGGGAAAGAACAACACAATGACCAATAGCTTGACCAGGGGGACAGCAGTTGTTAACTCCATCCAGCACAATAAATCCCAAACTTAATTCCAGGATAGCCACTCACTCACTCTTCCACTCATATGACTGTTTGTTGCTCCCCTTACCTGATTTGATATGTTGATGCCTAACTATGTAATTTCCCCTTGGTGGTGTAGAAACAAATGATTCACCAATTTTATGAGGTTTGTTTTCCAAAAAAGTGTTTTGACTCTGGCCTGTCTTCTGTCTGCATTCCTCTACATCTGTCCTGTTCCCGGCTCATTAAGGATTATTCTCTGCACCTGTGAGACTGCCTCTCCACCATGGCAATCTAGCTCCTCACACACACCTGTTTTCTGCCCTTCTTATGACGGGCTCACACCAAATAAGGTAAGGGCATGGTGCAGAAACAGTGTGGTCGCCACAAGGAATACAAATCATCAAAACCATTGTGTATGAGCCACGGTGCGAGTGTGCGTCCTATTACCGAAGCTGTGCAAAAAAGTCAGCAAGAAGGAAGTTTGGCTGGACACAGCGCTGGTCCCAGGATAAAGTATTCCGTTTGATTGATGTCCCAATTTTAGATATGATTAATCTATCTTGATTACTGGATATGTACCACAGGCTTTTAAAGACGCTGCTATTAAACCTTTACTTAAGAAACCTTCTTCTGATAAATATCACTTTATCATCATATGAAATTACAAACCTGTATCTAATCTTTCTTTCTTTTCTAAAATTCTTGAGAAAGTAGTTGCTAATCAAGTATGTGAGCTTTTACACAGTGATGACCTTTTTTGAAGAGCTTCAGTCAGGCTTCAGAGCTTATCACTGAAATAGCTCTGTTAAAAGTCACTAATGATATTATCATAGCCTCAGACAGTGGACTTGTGTCTGTACTTATCCTGCAGCGAGACAACATATTCTGGCAGGGAGTGGTTGAATGAGGAAGGTATATATAGTGAGAGAACCAGGTGGAATGACCTGGGGTAATTAGTGGCAGCAGCAGGTGGAGCTGATATAATGCTGAGTGGTGGGTGAGAGGTGGCTGGGAGGAGTGGAGCAATGAACAGTCCAAATAGTCTCAAAACAAAAATCCACATCATGTGACTTCTTCCTGCTGCTGCAGTTTCCTAACTAATTGCATCTGCCCTTTCAGTCCCTTATTATTTTACAATTATTATTATTTTTTTTTTTTTTACCAGACATATGAAAAAACATCACTAAAGATATACACTGATGTTTTATTGCTTACTTTTTTGTGTCATTAAGAACACAAATCAAAGGTTTTTCCTTTAGGGTTGTTTATCTGTCACTTCACAAAAAATAATATTATTTTGTTTAAAATCAGAAGTTTTTCCAGTGTTGATCAGTAGGGACAGAAGTTGGATTTTTCCATCACTAATTGTTGGGAGGGATATACTGATGGGATGCCTGTACACGTCAGAGTAACAATGCTGGTCAGAACTGCAGCAACAATGTATGTCTATCTCAATGCTGTGAGAATGTAGGTGTTTTGAATTTGTTTGGTATTTTAACCTTTTTCCCACAGTAATGAATTACAAAGTTGGCTTGCAACAGAGTGTTATTAAGTCCTTCTATGGAGTGTCAGCTATTTTTTGTTCTCTGCCGGAGAAAAAAAAATCCAGACCTCCCCTTCATTCATTGATAAGTTGCCATCTAAATCTTCAGTTTTTGAGTAATATGAGGAAGACACGGGGTGTTGCAGGGTGATACCAAATTCCAGGGTTACGGACATTGCTTCATTAATCTTCAGCAGCTTTCCGCTTCACTCTTGGGTGGATTTTACACACTTTTTATTAATCATTTGCTTTTTATGCTTATTTGTTCATATCAGCTACTGTTACAGAAGGTAAAAGACAATGTGCGAAACCTGATACATGCCCCTACAGAACTGGAATCCTATTTCACATATATACCATTATTATAGCAATGGTCTTAGAAAAATACTTTTTGATCCGTTTCTTTGACTAAAGGCGTAAAGTTTAAAAGAACCTCGCACGGTATTCAAATATTGGTCCAAATACCTGTTTTAACTGACCTCTCTTACAGAAAAAAAGGAAATGTGAAATTTAAGCTTGTTTTGAAAACAGATGTTCCCATCAATTTGTTTCATAGAGTGTAATGCTATACAATCTCATGACTGCACTATCTTGCCAGTCTAATACTCGAACATGCTGATATTTCATGTCATATTGATACCATTATTTTCCCACTAATGTGCAAAGCTGCCAAGCCTGGCGTTACCAATGAGCTGCAGATGTAGCATCTGCTCCTTTTGAGCGAGTGTGTTTGTGTGTGGGTGGATGGGTGTTTGTCTTTCACTTCTTTGTGAAATCCAGTGTGTGCTGCTTCAAATTAAGCAATCAGCTGTCTAATCCTTCACCAAAATTGTTGCACTTCAAAGACCAAAGCTCATAGGCAGTCCTTCAGGCTGCAGGCAGGCTTTCAATGATCTGTGCTTCCCTGCTGGTCTGACAACATTTAGGTTCCAGGGTAAGCTACGAAACAGTGGACGCTTATCTCTTCCCCTTTCAACCTCTTAATACCGCTTGTTTCCTTCGTTCCAAGTCCCTCTTTCTTTGTCCTTTTAGCAGGGCTGATCTTTTTGACCATTTGACGTATCAAGCTGGTTATCTGCCAAACTCTTAGTGACAGCGCAGTTATATGTGCTCAGACCACTTAGCATCTCACTCTGATACCTGCCCACAAACTGTCAAGAGTTCTTGGTTTAAAGCCACAAAGTATTCCGGCAATTGTTTGCTGTAAACATTGGTCAAAACCAAATCTTAACCCCACTTGTCTAATCACAAATTCTGACCACATGGATTAGGTAGTCAGAAATACATATTTCCTATTTATTCTATTTCCGTAACTTCTTGTGGTGTTTACAGCTTGAAAACACACCATCAATTCTCTTAAAAAAAACGTACCTCCCTTTGATTTGGCTGACAAAGCGTTTTTTGGCACTGATGGCCTTTATTGAAATGTAGTTTGACATGAAAGAGGGTGAAGAGAGAAGGAGAAGACATGCACCATATAGTCTGAGAGCCGGAATAAAAACCCAGCCCCACCATATTGAAGGTTATAGCCTCTACATATGGTGCGCCTGCTCTACCAACTGAGCCACCAGGCGACCCTGAGCTTGCGAGGCTTTAAGGGAAATCGAGATCGTTATTGAACTCTCCACCTGAAACCTCCACCCAGATGTACCTTGTGGCTTACCTTTTCAAACTTTAAAAACCCTGATATTTTCTTGCTCAGCCTTGGCTTTCCTTTGCTTTTATTTCCCACCAGAGTTTTACTATGGGCAACTTAACAAATATGAATGTACTATAGATGAAAATGTTCTATTGTGTAGAATGAGTTCCAAAATAACTTGAAAAGTATTTTACTAGTGTGTGTGATAGACTTAATTGTGTAATTGCACACCTGGAATACCTATGAGGACCCACAATGACCCAGAAATGTTTCCTGTTTTTGCTTTTTTGTAAAACATAAATAACTCAGAACATTAAAAACATTTTAATATCACAACAAAATTACATGGTAAAGCCCTGTAAGAAAACCTACTAACTGGTTTTGCAATCTTGTGTTTCCGATAACTGGCAAGCAGTATTTTATGTTATTGTGGAGGAATATTGGCACAGTTTCCTTTCCAGAACCATTTTTATGACCCATAATGATTTTTAAAGACTTAAGCAAATACTTTGACTAGACCACTCCATTTACATATTTTTTTAATCAATTCCCAGTGGACTTGCTGGTGGACTTTAGGTAATTGCCAAGGTGAATAACTCAAGTCGAGCTTGAGGTGACAGAACAGAAAGCTGGACATTCTTTATGCCGTTTCTGGTTGAGAACAAAATTCATGGGCACATCAACTTCCACAAGTTATTCTGAACCTGATGCGGCATAAATCCCCCAAAACCATGTTTGACTGTCAGTATAATTTCTTTTTTTCCCCCCCAAAGTATTGTTAAAGATACAAATGACTGGTAAGGAAAGGGATATTGGATGTGAACTGGTATTATGCTCCAAAAAAAAGAAAGAAACTTTCAAGAGTGAAGTATATCTGGGAGTCATAAATTGAATTGGGTGTCACTCTAATAAAAGCATTTACTGTCATCCACCCCCTTAAAGTTATACAAGAGGTCAAAATAATGTTTGAATCAACAAGGTTTCTTAATACAGTTAGTAATATAACAATAAATGTGATGCCTATTAAAGATGCATTGAATTAGTATTGTTATAAGAAGCTATCAATATCACAAAAATCTGTTCGTTTTCATAGGTCACTACATTCCAGGAGAAATGCATCAACAATAGATTTCCCATTTACCACATGATTGGAATTATAGTGGTGATGATGGGAATGCTCACAGAGAGTGATGGAAATAATGTGGTCAAGTGTTATGAAAGTGAAAGGTAACCACTGTTGCAATAATAAATGTATGACTGACACATGCTTTCCTGATATCATGCATATATTTCTATACATGCCTGATAGAGTAAGGATGCTGACAGAAACTCATTTATTGTGTTTGAGTATACTTAATCAAAACCTTTGTTTCCAAATTTGGCACAAAAAATTATTTAAACAAAAAGTCTCTAGACATGTTTATTTACCTTACTCAATACTTGGTAATTAAAAACAAATGAAATCATTACATTCTATTGACATCAATTCATTTGTCTTAGGTATTTTTGTACAAAGGCTAAATATACAACCCCCTAGAAACGACCACCTGTAACTTGTCTTAAAATGTTGCAAGAATCAAACTGAAAGTACTTTGCCACAATCTAGGACTCAACGAGTTGTACCAGACTTTGCCTAATTGAGCTAAGTTGAATTCCAAGTTCTAACATGTACATCACATATGAAACATTCAAACAATCAGCACACTTATTTATCTGCTATGGGGCAACAGTGTAACTCGTGGGTTACCAGTTCGATCCCCCACTCTGATTGTCTCAGTCGTTGTGTCCTTGGGCAAGACACTTCACTTGCCATGCCTGCTGGCGGTGGTCAGAGTGGCGTTGATGTATGGCAGGGCAGCTGTGGCTACTAACTTAGCCCACCACTATCAGGGTGTGAATGGGTGAATGACTGACTGCAGTGTTAAGCACTTTGAGGTCATTGAACTTCATATAGTTCTATACAAGTACAAGCCATTTACCATACGTTCCATTATACAAATTAACCTAATTTTTGCTTTTTTTTTTAAAGAAATCTGATATATGAGGTCCTTCTTTTGTAGTAATGGGTGCTATTTTATAAAATGTTTGATCTATAATCGGTTTTGACCTACACTATTCAAAAGAGGACAATCATGTAGCCAACAACCCAACGCAGATAACAAGAATATATTGACAAAATTGTGGATTACTGAATGGAGCATGATAAAGATGATACTTGGAATGAAAGCAAAACTCTTGCTTTCATTTATTTATGGCAGATGTGAAGGCTAACAAGATGGATGAGCTTCCTCTATTGTCCACGACATGGGCCAGTGGGACTCTAATGTTCACTGAGATGTTGCTTTGCTTTATGCCTCTGCCCGGGACTCTGTGGGGAGTTTTCCATCTGAGTGAGCTGGAAAGAAAGTGAAGAAGATAGAGAGAGGCCTTGCCATTTTTAGTCTTTCTTGATGACACAATCCAGGGTATGCCTATTGTCAAGGACAAATGAGGCTGTCAGCTTTAAGTTAGCATTGCTTGCTCATCCTTAAACCCTATTTTTGATTCCATTATTGGCCGATTGACTTATTTCAAACGCACCCTTTTCCATTTACTTTCCCACTACAGCATTTGGATGTGGCATGCATTGCTTCATATAAGGAGTAAGGGCAGATCTACCCACTCCGCATATGAGGACAGGGCCTTTTCCATCTAGTTATAGATATATGCCAGCTGTTCACCTACTGCACAATAACTTCAAAATGCTGTTTCACAGAGTGCATAGACTGACTTTACATTAGCATATATAGCTGCTCTGTTAAAGATACAAAGAATGTGGCTAATATAGATCATAGAAACTCAATTTAAAAATTGTTCTAATATACATCTAAAAAATGCATTATCTGTATTTGTCTATACAATGAGATTACAGCTGCTAAGTCTTTTGAAGAATGTCTCTACCAATTTTGCACATAACAAGACAGACATTTTTGCAATTTTTTTTGGTAAATTGCTTAAACCTAAGTCTTATTTAATGGGCACTCTATGTGAAAAAGTCATTTTCAAATAATGCAGTAGATTTAGTCTTTTGTAATTCATGACTATACTTTGATCTAAACCAGCTACGTGTGATTTTGGCTGAATGTTTAGGGTCTTTGTCTTGCTGCAAGGCAGACCTCCTCACCACTTTAAGGTCTTTGATCAGTTTCCCAGCCCCTTCTATAAACAAGCATGCTCACAGCATGATGCCACTACAAACTTATTTCATGATGGCAAAAGTGTGCTCAGGATTTAGGCTTTCTACCACACACAACATATCAAATTGTGGTTTTGGTAAAAAAAAAAATAAAAAATAAAAAAAAAAAAAGTTGTTCAAGTAATTACGGTCTCATCTAACCAGCGTAGCTCCTTTCAATTGCTTACCTACAACTACAGTACTTTGCAAGGCCTTTTCATAACAATTCAACCATCCGCCTCGGTTTCGTAGATTGCACAACAGATAGTTTTCAATTTTCCCACCTGAGCTCTGCCCCTTTGTAGCTCCTTCAGAGTTGCCTTATGAATTAGCTAGCTCTCTGATAAATGCAGTCTCTGCTTGTTTAAAGAGGAAGAAGTAAATCTGCAAGGCACTGTACTGTAAGTTGATAAAATACACAGCTCAGCAAGTGTATTATTTGACCAGACATGGGAAATCCGTGGGGTCTCATTAAGAAGAAATTGAAGTCCAAATTTAGTTGACGCGCGCACACACAAAGCCACACAAAGCCAACTAGTTTCACTTTGAAACTAGTTTTTCACACAACGTTCACATCTTTACTGCAGTCATTCTGACTCTCAGTTGTGCTCATTAACTGAAGGCAATAACCAATTCATGGGAACCGAGTTGTCAACCAGAAATTGTAATCTTTTATTTCTTTATACACACCGGATCAAAGCATGAGCATAAAATGTTAATTTTATGCTGGGACCCTAAGCTCAGTTTGCTCAAAAACTCATTTAAGGTTATTTTGTGGTATTCAAAATAAACTGAAGCTCAACTCAATGCATTAAAAACATTTTGATTAGCATGTTTTCTGCTGAATAACACAGACTGTCAATGTAAAACTGCTTATTCAAATTTTTTTTTTTTTGGCTATTTCTGTTGGTAATATTTAAATGACTCAGATTCCTTTTCTCATTCCACTCACAATCAGCATTCACATTGTCAACACACTCTGCAGTGAGTAATGGCATGCCATGGCTCGCCATTAAGTTTGAGCACTTTGGTATCTTCTTCTGTTAACTCGGGGCCCTAGAGGAGGCGACAACACTGGAACCTATTAACACGAGAATGATTAATGTGCCCAAATGAACCCTGCAATGTAAATCATTCCTAAAAGTTGATGCACAAGTCCCTGGGTAATTACATGATCACAAATGACCCCCCGACAAAATCATCACTGAAGTGCAGAGAAGATGGTATTTAATGTTGATTAATGATTGGATTTCCTGATCTCACTTCATACTTGACATTGGGGATTCGAAGGCATGTGTACAAGAGAACGGCAAGATTTTGCATTTCAGTAAATACCGAGATGTACCCAGCTTTGAAGCGAGGCATAAAGTCCAAGATAAAATGTACACACTATAAAACTAGCACATCTTTGCTGGTTCTACTGGATTAAAGAGGAAAGGGGACCAAAAAGTGGTCCCCTGCAAATTTACACCTGAAAGAACCACAAGACCTCGGGAAAGTGCCCAGGGAGACTAAATAAGTATTTTTCCCAGTACAGTACAGCACAGCAAAAACCTGAAACATATCTGCACAAACAAACCTCCCACAAACTGCCCTGCAAAAACGGAACTAAAAATAAGTCAAATTTTCTTGAAATTAGTGTATTTGTCCTTGATTTGAGAAGGTAAATAGGATTATCTGCCAATGGAATGAGTATTTCGACCCCTAAAATAAGATATTTAGATATTCTGCCCTCTAAATAAGACTATGGAGATGAGTTGTTCCTATTTTAAGTAAAATTTAACTTTTAATTTTTAGTTCCGCTTTTGCAGTGTGTCAAACATGGTAGGGGATGGGTAATGATTTGGGCTTGTTTTGCACTAAATCAACTTTAAACTGCTCTGAATAAATAGTACAGGCACCAACGCCAGCAGATGACACAGGTTCTCAAACCTCACATTAGACATAAAGTAACTTAGATTATATGCCGCATCACTTTTTCCTTATAGTGCTGCCTCAATTTCCAAATTAAATGCAAAGATGTGCTTTCACCTGAAAAGTGAAAGTAACAGCCCCTTAGTTTTGTCCTATCTCCCAGATAGAATGAAATTGTCTCTGGTTTAGGACTGCCTTAACACAAGGAATTAAACAGCACCCTTTGCAAATTACATATGCATATCAGTTTAAATGCCAGGAAATCACCCACCACGTGTCCAAATAACCAGGGCAACCGAGCTGTCACACAATAATGTTGACTTCCCGAGGGATATTTGTAGTGGATGACAGCAAATCAACAGCTTCTTGAGTGACATCAACGACTCATTAAAGGACCTGGCTGAAAATATAAAGTTTGTCTGATCGTGGGCATTGTGCTCTACAGCATTAAATTCAAACGGTGCTGTAGCTGCTGCATTGAGCTCGATTATAGTTTAATGCTGATCGTTGTTATGTAGTGAATATGCCTCCCATACTTCCATTAGGAAGTCTGTCCCCACACACAGTTTGTGAAGGACTTTAAATCCTTAAAACGAGTAAGGGTGTAACAGATTAATACCTAGAAGTCAGCCATCGTACATGGAGCCCGCTCTTATTTTGTTCCCAACACAACTTTTAGAATGAGAATAATAATTATAATATTACAGTTGTTAGGGGTTTTACTCACTTCTTTCGATGACGGTACTGTGATGGAAACTTAATTTCATAAGTATGTTGCATATCAGTCTAACAACTGTGAAGAGTTACATAGTCTATTCGTAAAAATATAGAAAGTGGCAAAAAACAAAGGACCATGATGAAAAAAGTAGAAAAAAAGAACAACCTAGAACCAAAATCCCAAACCAAGACAATAAAGGGATATAAAATTAGCCCTATGACATAGCACCCATGTCATAGGCAAACCTATGACATATGAATAAACAAGTTGAAAAAATGGTAAAACAAGGAAATTGCAACCTAAATATTTAAAAGAGATAAAAATACATCCAAAAAATAGACAAAAAGTAAGAAAAAATATCATTCAACCAAAAACTGTTATATATTATATTATCCTTAACCCATGGAGAGGACTGTAGAAACGGTACTGATCTAGTTTCAAAACGACATATATTGTCTAAAATAAAAAAGCCAATGTTCATTAAGATGATATCTAAATAGTTAAGAGGGGATAAAAATGAATTAAAACTCTCAAACTAGCTGCCAGTTAAGGAATTTAAGAAGCAAGAGCAGACCTCATGGTGGGCTGAAGACTGTCACAGATAAATTAAAAATAACAGTCAGGGGAAAAAAAGGCCCAAAGCACAGATAGAATCAGTGTTAAAATCCAAAGAAAGAATCAAGCCAGACATATGCTGGATAGAATTAAAAGTGTTCATGATGCCTATAAAAGTCCTACCAACTATGACCAGTTTAGACAGTTTCAGGGTGGATAACAAAAAGTCACTAAAATCCTTCAAAAATTTGCTGTGGTCCAGGTGGACAGTACTCCACGGCACAATAAGAAAGGTTCCTATCTCCAAATTCTGATTAACTGCAGCTGAGACAACGAGATCTGTCCCATTTCAGATGAACAACATGAAAACCGATTCAAAAACACAGTAGCAAAACCTGCTTCACGAAACAAAAGCCATGGCTGGCCCCTAAGAATAGTCTCGCTGACACAGTTCCACAGGGGATGCATGGTCCACAGACCACTGCCAGGTCTCAGTTAGGAGTTAAAAAAATATTGAATTTGTATTATATAAAGTCGTTCAACCCTAACGTTTTTTTTTTTTTTTACCAAGTGAGCCTTATACATCATACTGGGTGAGGTGGCAGACAATACTCAGTACTCAGAGGCAGACCATTAGAGAGAATAGAAAAAGGACCTTTAATAGCAAAAATGTATATAATTGCCTAAGAATCAGAATTTTATGGTTTCGATCATGTAAGCCATAATCACCAAAATAAAAAATAAAAATGTTACTCTTTGGGTAATAAATGTGTGAGTTAGACTTTTTGAATCAAATTAATGAATGAAAAGAACTGTTCAATGATCTTCTAATTTAGTCATTTCAGACCCAGTCGCATGCATCTATTTTCATATTCAGTAAGTGGGGCTCATTTGTCGTATTAAAAGTAATTTTAATCAAGCCAACATTTCTGCATTACAATTTTTTTTTTTTTGTTTTTTATTGGTCTGATGTAATATTCAGAGAGGAGGTGGAGCAGCTGGTGGGCTGGTGCAGAGACAACAGCCTGATCCTGAACGTGGAGAAGACGAAGGAGATCATCGTCGACTTCAGGAAGAACTGCCCCCACCACGCTCCACTGCTCATCAACAGCTCAGCTGTGGAGGTGGTCAGCAGCACCAAGTTCCTGGGGGTGCACACGGACAACTTCAGCTGGTCTGTGAACACCTCGTCACTGGTGAAGAGGGCACAGAAACGACTGTACTTCCTGTGGAGGATGAGAACAGCCCACCTGCCCCCGTCCATCCTCAAGGCCTTCTACAGAAGCACCATAGAGAGCATTCTGACCAGCTGTCTCTCTGTATGGTGTGGAGGTTGCAGTGCCTCCTACTGGAGGAATGTGAGGAGAGTGGTGAGGACAGCAGAAGGGATCATCGGGGCTCCTCTTCCATCCATTAAGGATATTTCATCACAGCGCTGTGTGTCCCGAGCCTGTAACATCATCGGAGACCCATCACACACCCACCATAGACTGTTCTCCCTGCTGCCTTCTGGGAAGAGGTTCCGCAGCATCCGCTGCAGGTCCACCAGGTTCTGCAACAGCTTTTTTCCTGTTGCCATCAGACTGTTGGACTGCTAGTACTGCTGAAGCCACAAAATGGACTGTGTAACTGCTGAAGCCACAAACGGGACTATGGACACTGAAATTTACTGTAATTTACTGCAATTTACCATGATTTTCCAAGCTGTATGCAAACTAAATTTCGTTCTGTGCGCACCCTGTGCATACAGAATGACAAATAAAGTTCTCTAAGTCTATTCTAATCTCAAATGTTATGTTTTCATTAGCTGAATGCAGAATATCATCATAATCAACAGAAATAAAGGCTTGAACACATCTGTTATTATGCTGTATGTCTTTCACCTAGTGAATTTATTACTTAAATAACTGTTTAAATAATGAATGAATTCATTAAATATGACAGTAATTTAAATAGACAAAGTAAAAATTAGGATTAAAAATTAGGATACCTGAAAGATAAATGGGGAAAATACACATCCCTGGTGTTCACCCGATGCACACTTGCATGAGAATGAGCAGTAATTTCTGATTCTCCTCCTCCAGAGCTCCATTTCAGGCTGACTGACAGACTGACAGTGATAGAAAACTCAAAGAAGCGGAGACACAAAAATCGAAGCCATTTACTGACAAAAAGCCAGACAAAATAAAATGACTGACAGGCTTGGAGGCGGGAGAGCAGACTTCCTCAAGCCTCTGAAAAGTGTTTAATAGAACAGAACTGATAGAGATGCTGGTCCCATTGGTAAGTGTCGAGACGCTGATAACCAGCTGGTCAGCTTCAACTGGAAACGGGCATCAAAAGATGCGAGGGAAAGGAAATAGAATAGGTGCTGCCTGTGTGCGTATAGCTGCAGATTGAGGTTTCTGTCACAGGAAAATGATGAACCAGTCGGAAATGACAGGTGGAATAGGGAGCTAAGAAATAAGTGCCATTGTTGTAGATCGAGCTCTCCCGAGCAGCTTTAAAGATGCAACTGAGCCAACTGTTTCACCATCATGCCAAAAACTAGAAATGTCCTCGGGGGAGATCAAGCTGCTTAAAGCTTTTATCACACAATTACTTCCCTGTGATATTACTTCCGGGCTGAAAATGGCCTTTGCAGAGTAGCTGCACATAATCTGAGCACTGATTAAACACTTATCTTGTTAAGGTGTAAAATCAAGTGTAAGTAATGAGATGTTACTTAGAGGAACCTGTTCCAGATGCATAATGTGGAGATTTCTTTCTTTTTCTTTTTTTTTTTTTTAAATGGTTTAAAGATGGCTGGAAAGGTCTAACTTGTTGTTGGGAATGCCTCAGCCCTAAGTAAGCATTAAAAACGGACTCTGATTTGTGACCTCATGTATAATTCAGGCTCATTAGCGACTTTGTGAACACATGGGGATTCCTGAGTAAGAAAGGAAAATATTTACCGACTGGGTGAGGCATACCATGTTACAATGATCTTGTTTATGAATTTATTGGACTGAGCATTGCTTTCTCTTGCATACAAATACAGCCGTCACAGATTGAAGATTTTACAGGATGGGTACTTTTTCTACAATGGATTGAACAGTGCTCTGTTAGACATTGAATGCTTACGATATTGTTATATATAACCCAACGTAAAACGTCTTTACAACTTTATCCCTGACCTGTCTGCTGTGTTCCTTGGTCTTCCTTAGTTTTCCTCCACCGCACAGCTGAGGCCTTCACAGAACAGCTGCGTGTGAAGTTTGCGGCTGTGACAAAGGTGAAAAAGCTCCAGCGGTACGAGTGTTTTTGCAAGGCACCGTGAAAGGCGTCGGTAAGCATATGGCTAATACAATCACAAATTGGTTGTTTCAAAGCTAAGCAGAAATGGAGGCAATAAGACCAGGGAATCTGCTGAGTAGGCCGCATTCCGGGCTGTTCATCTTCCAGCAGATGATTTCTGTTTTTATTTATTTTTTTTCCAACATTTATCTGGTTAACAATTAATGATACAGTAAACTTTGCCTGTTTAAAACTATGCTGCTAAGCACCTGGCAAATGTTTTCCCCTCCACTGAAGGGATGTACTTTTTACTCTGCTGCTTATTATCGTGTATGAGCTGGCAATAGGAAGAGGACTGAACACAGTTTTTGTTGTCAGAGGAATGGCAAATTTAGTTTCCCTACTTATCAAGCTTCCATTTTTACCTTATACAGTGACCTCCACCATTATTGGGACTATTGGAAAAGATATGTAAATTCACCTGACATTAAAATCTTGTTTGTCCCATGTAAGGCGTTTTTTTTTTATTTCAACCTAAATCTGTCAATTTTTTTAAATCAATGTAATTGAAGCAGTCTTTTTGTATTTGTTTCACTTGTGTAAATAGTCTGCAGGAACCACTTATTAGTAGTCCGTGATTTCAAGCTTTTGTTACCATCCATAGGTGTTAGGTAATAGTTTTCATTTGTGCCTGTGTTCTCACCATTTGCTCGTTCTTTATTTATGTCTCCGTTCTTGCCGTATCCGCTATTCATTATTATTTGTTAGATGATGCCAGATATTCATTCCTTTGTGTCTAAGTTTCCAGTTTATTTAGTTAAAGTTCTCTGCCTTTCTCCCTGCCTCAGTCGCAACTCATTTCCTCCCATTGGCTCAATCTGTTTCTGCCTTCCCAACCTCAGTCCTGATCTTCTCATGCCAAGCTGTAAGTGTTTGCCTTTGTTGTTATTAAATACTCTGCACGTATGGTTCCATCTGGTTCCTTTTCCTGGCCTTTAAATATGCTGTGACACAAGAGGTATACGTCTTTTCACTCTTTAAAGGGAAGTCAAACGTTGGAGTAACACAAACGTTCCAAGTTTCTTCAGAGTCATTGGAGATGCTGATGACTTGGGGAAGAAGGACCTCCGACGCTGCATAACTTGTCATAAGCTCTGCCCCCTTGATGTACATCTTCATCTTAAGCCATCTGTCAGATTTGTGATGTTGATTTGAAACCGAAGATAAGAACTTTTGTGGGGGCTCCCGGACGAGCCCCCACACTTATGTTACGCCCCCAAAGTCTAGGGGTTCAGGGGCCGCAACATAAAAATGTGTCCAGAGACATGAGTGTAATAAAAATGGTGATTTATTACAAAAAGAATGGGTTTTAACAAACATAAAACAGTACAACCCAGTTTAACACAAAATAAAGGTCTGATAATCTTAACAGTGCTTAGTGTAAATTAAATTACTATGTGTTTAACCAAACTAGGAAGCACAACTAATTCAAAATGGGCCCAAAACAATTGAAAACACCAAAGGTGGGGCAACAGCTTAACAAAAGCCACTTCCCACTAGCTGTCCCCCAAAGAAGGAATGAGTTCTGGAGTCTTTTATACTGCCGCAGGTGGGTCTCAACAGCAGTCAGATTGGCATGGTAGTCCTCTGCTGGTCCAATGAGGTCGCAGCTTCTCTGCAGCCTCCCGGCAGCCAATCAGGTAGATGTTATGTCACAGCTGACTTGCATAACAAACAAGCCTCCTGCACAGGCTCCATAGGCCAGGGGCCGTAACACTTTACACAATTCTTCGCCAGAACCTTGATGCAGTTTTTTGCACACTTGTATTCCCTAATCAATAACTCAAATATGGTAAAAGGCAACATCAGTCTGCTCATTTAACTACACCAAACCAGTTATTCTTCTTTTAGAGCTAGAATTACTCTTTATCGTGTGTGTTTCTTGTGCGCTTGCACAACCGTCTGCATTGGAATCCGTGTCGGAGAATGGAGTTCTAGCGGCGTTCTCAAACTGTGTGCCGTACCAGTCGAGTGTATTTATTATATGATGCCGTATTTGTAGTGGTACAAATACCATTTTTGGTGGTCTGCGTGGCAGTCGCTCAGAAAAAAAAGTGTTGTCTTGGTAAACATGTAGAAAGATTTAGAATATGCAAAGATACAGAAGAATGTTTAGGGTTTGCTATTAAATATTAAGTAGTTCTCTTTTCCCTGCCTGTTGTGTTCTCGTTACATTTTAGGGCCCGGTTATGGACACCAATTTGTAAGTGATCTATTTAATCTATGCATTGATTTTCTTCTTTATGAAACCACACTCTTGCAGCTTTTCTACTTCAGCGCTTTGGCAAAATAGAGGGTATTGTTTTTTTTTTTTGTTTTTTTTGTGTACTCCACGTTTGCACCTTCATGAATTTAAACTGCAACGAGTTTCAGCTTTCATATCCCATGTGACACCTCTGGCATTCGCCACAGAACAAAACCTGTGCAGTGGCGATGTTCACCCCAAATAAAGTGTTTCATAATTGTGGCGCATCCAGGTTGCCTTATTGCACTTGCTAAAACGCGCGAGCCAAAAGAAACATTTAAGAGGGTGTTTCTTGGGTTAAGATGTTAGGAATGGTTCATCTCGCTGTCTGATATATGAGCTGAATTACCTATAAAGAAGGGCTTATTTAGGGAATAAATAGAGGTTCCTGTACGCTGGCTTTGTTTTGGGGATGTGACTGTTGTGACATTCTGCAAAATGTATTCATCCTTCAAATAAATGACTTCATAATCTTTAATTCTGAAAATATACTAAATCCATTCCTCCTCGGTACATGATTATTCACTGAATATTCAGCGTTTGCTTCTGCGCTGATAAACATACAAATTAAAGTTGCAGTGAAGGGGGAAGACAATGCAAATCTGAGGAATCTGAATGAGTTAAATTTGAATCAGACGAGCTTATTCCCATAATTAGCCAATTGTGTTTGGAGAGCGAAATCTGCTTCTTATTTTAAATGGGAATGTCTGGAGGCATTTTAAACAATGACTTATCTCTAATACAGTAAGCACATCTGCAAGACTTCCTATTAAAAGTAGGATAACTGTTTTGTTTATTTATTTTGCAAAATATGCATTTTGTATTTTTTTTTTATGCACGACAGTGTCTTTTTAAATGAAAAAAGTTATATATTGGCCTATATTTACAGAGTCATGTTGGTTTTTGTCTTAAAATTTCACACTGAACATTTCTTCCCTTAGCTGAGTTAGTTGTCATTAATATTTATTCCTCATTTTTGTATTTTGTTCTAATAGACAGCTAGCTGCCCTAATAGTTATTGAATTCATGTGGTTGTTAAAGGAAATACAAGAAGAATGACTCAAACAGTACTTTTAATATGTGCATTGAAAACCCACTTTTTTTTATATAATCTCATATTGAAATTAAATGTTTCATTTATTTGAATTAAGTTGCTCAGTGTGAAAGAAAACCAATGATGAGACTTTTTTTTATTTATTTTTTTTACAAAATCACAAATCCCTTAACATATTTCACAATATTTTTAGGTTGGTCAGAGTGCTAAGGAATTCTGATTTTCCTGGTTTGTAAATATGATGTGACTTAATATCACAGTTTAATTTATAGTTCTGTTCTTCTGCCCTATTCTTCCAAATAGCCAAGACAAGAAAACAAGCCGTGTAAGGTAGAAATGGCAGCAATGTAATTTACTACTGGCCTAAACCTGTCAATATCTTTCGTCAGATCAGTATTTAAAAGGTTCAAAAGAAATAAAACTGTGATGAGCAGGGCTGGACAAAGATCTAGGCTTATCTCCACACCATATTTGTTGATGAGGATGGTAAAGGAGGTTTAACATTTTCCAAAGCTCACGATTAGAGTAATGATACGTAATATTATTAAGACCACCTGGATAATAGTGTGTTTGGGTACACAAACAGGTTTTCCATTATTGCTTTTTACATCTCCTTAATTGACTCTCTGTTTTGCAAGATCCAAGGTAGGTAAAAACAAAAAAAAGTATAAAGTATTAAGTTAAAATTTTCTACAGAGGTTTCAATTCACCGGAGAATCAATTTACCTGGTTTTATCCTTGGACTCTTGTAATCTTATCTGCCCCAAAACGTTTTTTTTTCTTTTTGTTCTGTTGACATTTATTAATCTGTGGTCTGTTAATGATGTGTACCCGAAGGTAAACTGAGAATAATATTACATAAAAATTAAAGCAAAGTCTGATCTTGTGGTAAATACACAGTAGTAGTTTTTTAGGAAAGGCAAGGTGAACAGAAACTTTGCTCCCTATTTTTTTCTCCCAAGCTTATAACCTTTATTTATTTATTTTTGATTCTTGCCCTTTTTGTCGCACTTGAACGTTTATCGTGAAATAAATTGAGAATCCGAGCGGACACACAATACATTTTTCAAATGACGGTTTTATTTATGGAGGGAAAAAAAACACTACTCAAACCTATATGGAAAAGTAATTGACAGATTTCTGATCATGAATAAAATGGATAACCAAAGATTTTTGGAAAGCCCTATTTCGCTTTCAACATATTTACGGGATTGCTTGGCAGTACAGGCCTCGCTATTAATGACAAATTAGACCATGTCTGACCACATGAAATAGGCTAAAAAAACATGTTTTAAATTACTCCAGCAAATCACAGTCCGAGTGATTATTCAAAAATAGAGAATCCACGAAACAGTGGCAAGCCTCCACATGAATTGCCGGCCTATTAAATTATTGCCAGGGTGCTCTGAGGAGTCATCAAGGAGTCACAAAAGAACCCAGAACAATATGTAAAGCACTGCAGCTCACACTGGCCTCACTTAAGGTCCGTGTTCATGATTCAACAACAAGAGACTGGTTCAAAATGCTAAAATTATATAAAACATGTTTATCATGGCATGGTTTTCTCAACTCTGTCAGCAAAGCCTGTTTCATGGCTTTCCTAAGCTGCTTAGTGAAAAATAAAAAGTTTTCACTCTCTGAGGGGAGCTCACAAAAAAAACCCCTCCTTCCTAACGTCCGTCTTGATGTCGTCACACGTCATCCATCTGCATTCTAACTCATACAAATAGGTAATAGATTCTAAAAAGCTTCAATTGAATCAAATCGTAGCTGATTTTCTCTTTGCTTAGTTGATGTTGAGCTTGCACGAAGTAGTACGTCCCACAGTTTAATTAACGTCTAAATAAACATACAATAAACCCTTCACAACTATAATGCATGCTCGTTGATTTATTTTTTCCCCCTCATCAATCCCACAAAATTACCTGCTACCATTTAAATCGGAATTGTCCATTTAAATCACAAAGTCACATGACTGATACTGCTCTTGCTTAATCGAGTTTTAGCTTATTACACTTAAACTATGCATCACTAGAGTCAAGATCAAGTTAAAAGTACTGGAGGGCTTCCTGTACACTATGTACGGATTCTTTTTACAAGCTCAACCAAATGAGCATGCAATATTTTACTTAAATCAGTCCCTTTCAATAGGAAAGGGATGTGTAAATAATTGCTGTTCCAAAACCTTTTCCACATTTATCTTATTAAAAGAAAGGCATCCAGTTTGCAGATTCTTTCAGGCTTGATTGAAATGTTTGTTTGTCCGTTTTCAGCCATAAGAGCAAGATTTGTGTCAGTGTTTCTTTCAAACAGTTGCTGTATTTAGTCAATTTTAATAAATGAATTAGGTCTACAAAGTCTGCTTTTGAGTAATGGGATAGGCGGGGTCCTATAATGAAATTAAAACCAATGTAAAAAGTCTGGTTATTAAAAGATGGATAGTTTGTGCTGTAAGTAACATTTGCAATTGTTTTTTGAAGGTTTTTACGGCACTAGTGGCTAGTTTTTTGTACAGTGGGTTGACAGGAAAGGGGGTAGAAGAGGTGCGGCGAGGGACCGGAGTCGAACCTGGGTCGCCCGCGCCGAGTACTAAGGCCTCCGTACATGGGTCGTGCGCGCTAAACACTGCGCGACCGAAGCAATATTTTCAATTGTAAGATGATTTTAACTTGACCGTAATAATTTTGTCCTAATTAACAATAAAAACTCTTCATCTGCATCAACCAACTATGTTGGGAGGGGGCCAAATCATTCTTCGGGGGCCTCGCAAAATCAGGCCAGGGTTAGGTCATATCAGTGTAGGTTTGCACCTAGCTGTATAGTTCACAGATTTTTAATACTGAAACATTTGGAAGCAAAAAAAAAAAAAAAAAGAACTATTTCAGGTTGCTCTAACACTGTGGCATTTATAAGTAACAGGTAAAATGGAATGACAGAGCAGCACTTTCTAAAGGGTACTTTGATTAAACAAGTACCTGCTTCAATAAATGTTAGATACTACGATTGAGTCAAAATTTTAAATATGGAGCTAAATGTATAAATTCACCAGCATGAATATTTGGAACAAAGTCCCACAAGCTTTAAACACAAACCCTTTTCCCGTCTTCCTGTCTTCTTGGCAAAATGTTAGACTTATAAGGGTTGCTTAATGTTCCCCTGCCTTATCCACTCCAAAACTAATTTATTCTCTTTCTGGGTTCATTATCCTATTAAAACAGAGGAATAGCTTATCTTTTGATTAGAGTCCATGGGGGAACATTTTTGATTTTTATATCACTTGAAAAACCTGACATAAAAACCAGTCGACTCCTTATTGATGTTTACAAAAATCTTATAATTATGAAATATTTAAACAATAAAGAAAAGCAAACGATACAGGGCGTATGCACATGATCCAATAGCTCATGCATGTTTTGAACTGTAACACTAAATGCACAAAAACAGTAGCAGCAGTGGGCATACTTGATTCTTTTCAAAAGCAACAGGGGGCTAATCTTTCTTTTAATATCAATGTGACAGCTAATTGGTCGTGGACCTTGTCACCAAGAGAAAGCGCGGAGACGTGGAGAAGACCCAAGAAGCGTCGGCAATCTGGCGACGTCACTCGCGGCAGATGGCGGGGAGGGTCAGCCAAGTAGCCTTTGTTGTCGGCGCAATTCACAAATAGCGGCGTGCAACTTCATGAGCTGATTAGAGAAACGAGGCAGTGGCAAAGATGAACCACCCTCACCCGCTGCGTAGCATTAAAGCATGTGTTTTGCTTTCCCTCCTTTCCAACTAAAGTGCAACCATCCATCCCTTGAGGGATCTTTTTTTTTTTTTTTTTTTTTTTTTTGTTTGGTGCTTGCGTTCATGAAAAATGGCCACATAGATCAAAGTGCAGAGCAGGGCTGGAGGGGAAGATGCATGCATGAGAGTGAGCGTTGGGCTGCTTCACAGTGAAGCAGGCTGCAATAGAAAATGGCCCTTCTCTGGCTGTAGCACATACTGGCGACACATTGATAAAAATAGAGATAAATCCAATTTCTTTAGCTTACATGTGTTTTAAAGCACACTATATCAGTTTAAGTCCTAAAAACAACAGGGTACAGGGCTTCACGCCCGTCAACAAAGGGAGTGTCAAACGGGTAAGTTGTCCTGAGCCCAGGCAATATAGGGCTCTGATCATTAGATGTATATATATATATATATATATATATATATATATATATATATATATATATATATAAATATATATATATATATATATATATATATATATAAATATATATATATATATAAATATATATATATATAATTTTTTATTTTTTTACATAATGCTTTCTAACTTTTTCCCCACTGATAGTGAAGATGAAGTGGTCGGTTCTTATATCCTATTATAGAGTGATAGCAAAACAGATGATCAGGTTGATGAAAGATAGCAGGAAGAGAGGCAGAGGTAACACAGGGAACAGATGATGAGGCAACAGATTTTTAGAATATGCATGTAAAAAATGTTTAGTTTTAGTCTGCTTTTGTCTAATTACTTATGATTTGATTTGTTGAATCGTGTGTTGCAAATCTTCCGAGCCAAATCTTGTTCAAACCAAAACACACACAAGTCATTTTTGTGTGACATAAAATACAGTCTACAAATTTAAAATCTTTTCCAATAAATTAGAAAAAAGATGACAACAATAAGCGTTTTATTAATTATCAAACTGACATGAAACAGAAAAGGACCTGAGTAGCTAAATGCAAAGAAAACTTTAAGTCCAGTTAATCACTGTAAAAGGATTACAATGCATGTCTTATACAGACACGTTGAATTAGCCTGAATCATTTTACAAAAGGAATGATCCAATAAATAAATAAATTGGCAGAGGGCTTAATTAACAGTAGACCCAAAGTTGCTCCTTGCCCACCACAGATAACATTTATAGTGCAGATGGAGGAGCTGGCTGCCTGGTCAGAGAGCAGAAAGGATCAGAGACCGATCACCCACTAAATTTCAACGATCCTGCATTACGACCGACTAAAATGACCAATTCAATTCTAGTGAACGTCATCAGTGCAATGACAAAACAGATGCCTTTCTCAAAGAGAGAGCAAAGGAACTGCCAGCAGATGCAGAGGGCAGGAATGAAAATCTGAAAAAGTGTGACAGGAATATCTATTCAGTTCCCCTTTACTCTAACCCTCCTAAATAAAATCAAGTGCAGCTATTTGCCTTCAGAGGTCACTTGATTATTAAACAGAGCTCATCTGACTGCATTTTAATCTCAATAAAAGTACAGCTATTTCCTGAAGGCAGCGTTTTTACTCAAAACCCTTTTTTATATAGAGTTTAAAAATGGATAAGTTACAAACACAAAAGTTACACACAACCTCCACAACAGGATCCCAAGGATTTTCAGGGGCAGCGGTGGCTCAGCCTGCAGCGTGAGAAAGAAAGACACACTCAGATCGGTCAAACCTCCACAGACAACCTGAAATGTCTCTGAAGCCGGTGGATTCACGGACAAGACTCTGAGGGTTGTCACTTTGTTTATTTCATGCACCAGCTTCTAAATCTTTCAAACTGCACGATCGATACAGATACAGACACCATGTCACTCGATTCAATCTTGTAAGTAAAACTCTTAGCCTAATTTGAATCGCATAAAGTGAGGGAATAAAACAGCACCCTCTGTGTATTCTGTCCATTAAAATAGGCTACATATTATGAATAAAAAAAGAAAAAAGAAAATATTCTTCATAAAATCAGATGTTCAGAAGGGGCGTCTTTATATGATGGTATTTATTTATTTTGGGCACCCATGGGCTAAAATATAAATCGGCGCCTATGTCTGTAGTAATCATGTAAATGCAATCCGGTCAAATACTTACCCATATTAATCTCATTGCATAACAGTGTGAACAGTCTTGAATTTAGTGGGCAAGCGTTAACAAAGTTCACCAGTTTCACAGCATCATTCAGGACTACAAGTAGATCAGCCGCCATATTTTTGGCTGCCAAGGCCTCCCTCTGAACACTGCAGTGTAACCAGTGAATAGATGGACATGCTTTCCCGATTTGAGCTGTGAGCCCTGTGTGTTTCCCAGTGTGTTTTTGCACCATCCATGCAAAAGCCCACGCGTGTCCAGTCGATCCCTCTAGTCCTCATGAAAAAGTCAATTAAATGGAAGATTTCCTCTCCTGTTGTATAGGTAGCATGGGGCCGACAGAACAAAAAAATCTTCTTGTACCGTGCCTTCAAAAAGTAACGGACATACACCAGGAGATTCGCCAGATTTGCCACATCTGTAGACTCATTGTGCATCCTGCGTAATGCAGTATACAGGGGGTAATGAGGGGCGGTTAGCCTCTAACGACCGCCTCCTAACCAGGAATCACACGGTCGGATGAAAATCAAACATGTTTGAAATTCAGTCGGCCCTCGTGTGGTGATCGCGAGCGCCTCCTGCTGTTGAAGGAGAGCTACAAGTATCTACGAGCCAATTTCCCCGCCTACCTTGCACCGTGCATGTGCAAACAAGGGAATTGTTCTTCTTCTTCTCAGACGAAAACATAGGAGTGGAGAGATAAGCATGGCAGCGGTATGTGTGATATGCAGTCAAACTAGGGAGGATCAACTCGTAGAATTGCCAAGGCAGTTTATTTACACGTCTTTGCTGTGTCTGGAAAAAAACACTAATTGTGTAATTATCAGAGCCATTACATTTCTCACAGCCCCTAGCGGCAGCTAGCACCACACATTGGGAATCCCTGATCTAGCAAACCAAGAACAAGATTTAAATTAGTTTAAATCAAACAAAATATCCTCAAAAAAAATATATATATAAAAAAAAATATATATATATATATATATATTAATAATAATAATAATAATAATAATAATAATAATAATAAATATATATATATATATATTTTTATAATAGTAATTAATATATATATATATATATATATATATATATATATATATATATATATATATATATATATATATATATATATATATATATATATATATATATATCAAAAGGGGGCTCAAACTTCACAAATACAGACTTAGGTTGCACTACTAGAAACAATCAGTTTCAGAATCAAACTGTTAAGCAAAGCAAAAAGAGGGTCAGCAACACAAAACTACTCCTACGCTGCCACAAAGCAGAGTTGGGAGGTCTGCTGTACACAGCCTCCTCCTAAAGCTGCCCCACTTGAAGGAACGACTCCAGAAGCCTTGTATAGGGTGCAGGTGGGCCTCGTCAACATCAGATTGGCTTGGTGATCTCCCGCTGGTCCAATGATGTTACTGGTCTGCAGCCTCCAGGCAGCCAATCAGCTGTGAGTGCTCCCACACCTTAAGCTGCATAAAACAAACAGAGGGACCGCACAGTCAGTGCTCAGCAGGTACATCAGCCTTGAATGTCAATATATATTTTAATATGATGTCTTAAGGCATCCTCTTCTTTAGCTCCGTAGTTTTCTTTGTTTAAAGTATAAGCTTTTGTGATCTGCAGGGTTGCATCTTCATACTAGTGCTAGATACTAATTTGCACATAGTAACTCAAACACATGACAGGCAGCTATCAAGTGAAGTTTTTTTTTCTTCTTTGCTCGATGAATACCCTGAGATCCATCAGCTTTTAGTGATCAGTGATCTGCATGAATTCAATGTGGTATTTGGCCGTACATCTTCATTTATGAAAAGGTTAATTAGTATCCTGTTATGTGGGTGATGGAAGGCTGTGATGGAACGATGTAATGGGTTTTACTCCAGATGTGTGCTGCTGCAGTTCACAGTAGCTTGTGTAATATATGCTAAGATTCCTCTGTTAATCTAGTGTGTTGTTTTATGCGTCTGAGCCTTCTTTAGTTCAAAATAATGAATGCCACTTTTATTTTCCATCAATGCCTAGGCTCAGATAAGGTTTTTTTTTTGTATCTAAAAGGGAAAGCTGAGCAGACGACTAATTTGCATTTAGTAAAGACTGGTACGACAAGTCAAAATAGTTTTTTTTTTTTCTTCATAAACTTGGATCAGCAAATTCACCCTCAAGATGAACATTTGTGCAGACTTTAAAATATATATTAGGATGCAAGTTGTGGAATGCTGTACAACACCCTCTCTAATTCAGCTTCTATGTGAACTAATAACTTGATTAGGCTGCAAAGAATGTTTAAAGACTTCAAAACTTGCTGTGATTGATTATTCTTTTTGAGACATGGCTCCATAGATCCAACATAAAACATTGATTGACAGTTATTTCCACAACAAAATCCTTGTTGTTGGTTTCTTACAATAAAGCCATGATATTAAATAGCAATTGATCACTGTGGTGTTCCCATAGTTAGAAATCACAAACATTCAATCAAATAAAGTGTGACTTCAAATGTTTGCTGGCATTTCCAATAAGGTTGCAGTAGATATTATTGCCATGATCAAGGAATTAGAACTCTGAGGAAAATATAGGCATGCAGTCATATATAGACATCAGTGTTGTAGGACTCGAGTCCGAGACTCGAACTCGAGTCCGAGTCATTAGCTAAATTTAGAGACTTGTGACTTGACTTGGACTTGAGCACTGATGACTCGAACTTGGACTCGGACTCCTACATTCAGATCATTCTGACTCGGAAATTGAGAAAAAGACTTGACTTTTTTTATATCAATAGGCTATAATTTTAATATGTCATTAGAATATTATTTGGTGTATGATTTTAATATCTAAATTATTAGTGCAATGGAATGTTACTGCTTCATGTCATACATGTGGATTTTTTTTTTTTAGTTTAAAAACATGTAGGCTATGCTTACTTTAGTGCGGAGTTTGGACTCGACTTGGATCAATAGTGACTCGACTCGGATGAGTAGTGGACTTGACTCGGACTCGACTCGGATTTTTTTTTAATGACTTGCACTTGACTCGGACTTGAACACTGGAGACTCGAACCTGGACTCGGACTCGAGGCATAGTGACTTGACTACAACACTGATAGACATACAGAGCACAATAGTAGGGAAAAAAATACATTTTTATACTTCATTTTTGTTCTTCTTAACCGTGACATAAGTGAATTAAGGGTAGTGTCCAGGGGTCTCATTTACAAAACATTGCATAGAATCCATACCAAAAGTGTACGTATGCCAGAAAATGGTGTACGGCAAAAAAAAAAAAAAAATAAAATTTAATTCTGATAAATAAAACTATGCACACCAGCACACAATTTTCATTTATAGATCACAGCTGCTCCTGAACACCCACATTCAACCATCAATGGTCAATGCAAATTACCTCTTCAATATTAATGTGTATTAAAAATGGGTCAATGGCAAGCAAAGAGAAAAAGCAAAGAAACTGAAAATAAAATTCACATCGATGATTTTTAAATGGGAAAACCAGACGTAAAAGCACAGATGTGGCCCACATTAAAATAACTTGTTAAAAAGTGAGCAGTCTTCTCTGCGCCCTGGGCTTCAGTTAGCGGGTTGGGACTTAGCACCTGGGGGTTGCGGCCATTGTCCCCTGTAGATCATAGCAGAATGCAATTCTGAGTCTAAAGCGGCATATTAACCAGTCATCATGATTGGCCAGGAAATCTTTGATCCCCGAAGCCACATTCCCTCATAATTCTTCCATTTGCAACCAGCAGTACTACTGCATCCACCATGTAGCATTATGCACAAGCAGTTAAAGTAATTGCCTCACTCCTTGTCACAATTTGTCGATCATTCTGTGGAACACATGACTCTGGTGATCATCCGGGAGAGGAACGTGATGGCAAAATGTTTATTTTGTTTAATTGCAGACATTTATTTAAGATTCATGACAGCTTATGGGCATTTTTTTTTATTTTCTTGACAGGTCCTTTTGTATAGTTATGTGTCACCAGCGCAAGGACGAGTAACACCAGGGTTTTGAATGCTTGTGATAAAGTTGATCTGTAACTAAAATCTGTTATGGAGTGAAATTAAACATTTCAGAGAAATCATCATGCAGTCTGGCTGCAATTCACCCTGTCTTCAAAATGAGAGTATGCATGAGTCAAAGTTGCCATGAGTTACCGCATGGCAACATTATATAGATCCCAACTTTTTCGTGGAAAGTGATTCACACAAGTTTCTGGCTCTATTTTGTGCGTAGACAAGGTTTATAAATGAGGTTCCAAAACAGTTGCCTTACCAGATTCTAGGTAAATGGAAAATGTTGATTTTTTTTGGTACCATAGTCTTTGAGATTAGGCAGAATTACCATCCAGTGGGAATTTAAGGCAGATTAAAAAATTGAGCATTCTCAGCCCAATCTGAAATTTGTTGAATATAAATTATGTTAAGATTAAGATTAGACTGTAATGGCTGTTGGCCTATCTCTGTAGATCCAACATATATTCTTTTTATCTTAGAGCACAGTCTACTGCAGATAAAACCGACACAAAATTTTACACAATTGTGAGGTTGTAATGACTCCTGTCTGATGCTACCTGTAAAGCTCCTGTTTTGCTGCACCTGCAATCCAGTCTTAATGGTTACACCTGTAGCGGCTCCAATTACTGGGAGTTGCTCAATCTGGGAGGAGCACTATAAATTCCTGGCTCTCCCAGTGGGTAACCGCCAGATTCTTGAAAGCCATCGTGTGAGTAAACCATACAGTGTTCCTTGTTTTGACCTGATCTTGACCTGTCCCGTTCCTGTCATTTCCCGCCTGTCTAGCCCCCGTTTGATTCTCCTGCTGGCTTCTGGGCTGCCTCTCGACCCAGCCTGGCTAGCTCTGCCCTTGCCAAGACTATCCTGGGTCTTGTGAAAGACCCAAGCCTGGTCCACGGACCTGTCTGCTGTTTCTGCCCCAGCTTGGAAACATCTGCTCTCTGTGTGATTCGCTCCTTGCCTAGCCCTTCTGGACACCTGCGCCCTGTGGATTGTCTCCCTGTGCATGACCCCCGAACTGACAACAACTTACCTGCTTGACTTTGCCCTGCTAAGCCACGCAGTGATTCAGATCAGTCAGTCAGTGATCCGGATCATACAGACGGAGCCGTTGGAATCAATCTTCAGAGCCAGTGCAACCTCCCGGCATCTGAAAAGGTTAGCGGGTTTCATTCAGTGCACAATCACTGAGTTGTTCTAGGCCACTAAACCTGCTCTTCTCCCCACAGTGAGTCCAGTACGTCCTCCAGTCAGTTCATATTCCAGCAACACCTTATCTTTAATAAATTATTTTAAACGTTCATTCCCTGAGTCGGCTGAATAATCAGGTCTCCAGATTACAGAATTAGAGAGAACGTCATGTAAAATTTTGTTTTTTTGGGTTTTTTAAACCCAAAAAACGCATTGTCCTAAAAAAAAATTTAAACACTGTGGTGTGCAAAATTTACTCAGCAACCTTTTCTCTGAGTGCAACCAAATGCCTTTAGAAGTTGCCTGATGATTGTTAATGACTGAATAAAGTCCACCTCTGTGTATTCCAATACAAATACAGCTGCTCTGTGACAGATTCACAGGTTGGTTAAGATAATATTGGGAGCAAACAGCGTCATGAAGTCCAAGGAACACAACAGACAGGTCAGTGATAAAGTTGTGGAGACGTTTAATTAATGCTTAGATTACAAAGATGTACAAAGATTGGGAAATCTTTGTACACCCATACAGCGCACTGTTCAATCCATCATATGGCTTAACTGTAAACCTACCAAGACAAGACCGTCCACCTGAACTTACAGTCTGAACAAGGAGAGCAGATCAGAGATGCAGCTAAGAGGCCCATGGTGACTTTGGATGAACTGCATAGATCCACAGCTCAGGTGGGGGAATCTGTCCTTAGGACAACTATTAGTTGTAGACTGCACAAATGTGGTCTTTATGGAAGAGTGGCAAGAAGAAAGCCACTGTTAAAAGAAAACCATGAGAAGTCCTGTTTGCAGTTTGCCAGAAGCCATATTGGGGGACAAAGCAAACATGTGAATGAAGGTGCTTTGGTCAAAACTGAACTTTTTGGCCAAAATGCAAAATGCGATGTGTGGCGGAGAACTAACACTGCACATCATTCTGAACACACCATCCCCACTGTCAGATATGGGGGCGGCAGCATCATGATCTGGGGAAGATTCTCTTCAGCATGGACAGGGAAGATGGTCGGAAATGATGGGAAAGCCTGTTGGAATCTGTGAAAGACTTGAGACTGATGTGGATGTTTACCTTCCAGCAGGACAATGACCTTAAACATAAAGCCAGGGCAATAGTGAGATGCTTTAAAACAAACATATTCATGTATTTAAATGACCCAGTCAAAGTCCAGATCTAAACCCAATTGAGAATCTCTGGGAACATCTGATAAGTGCTGCTCACAAATGCTCTCTATCTAATCTGACTGATCTTGTGCTTTTTTTGCAAAGAAAAATGAGCAAATGTTTCAGTCACTAAATGTGCAAAGCTGGTAGAGACACACCCTAAAAGACTTGCAGCTGGAATTTCCACAAAGTATTGACTCAGAGGGGGCTGAATACTGCTGCACAATGCTCTTCTAATTTTTTTTTTTATTTGTAAAAATGTTGTAAATTCATATATAGTTTTCTTTCTACTTCACAATTGTTTGCCACTTTGTGTTGGGCTTTCACGTAAAATGCCAATATACTTATGTTTGTGGTTGTAATTTGACAATATGTGGAGTTGAAGAGGTATTAATTTTGCAAGCCACTGTATTTTGTTCATATAAATGAATAATTGATCCGATTCCAATCAGATGCCAAGCATTAGATGGGAAATTACCTGATCTCAAAGATGCATTCAAGGACTAAAGCAACATTAAAGAGTACAACATGGTATTGCCCTGTCTCTTACAGTTTTAAGATTATACACCAATGTCATAAATAAAACCTCAAAGGGCCTTGCCCACATTCAGACAGACATGCAAATCTGTCGGCCAAGGGGCTGACAAAAACAACTGATTTTTCTCTGATCACCTTAATCCAAAATAACAGACATCATATTTCGAGTTTGCCCGTGGTGCTTAGATTAATCAGAAATCTACTCTTTCATTGCTGGGTATTCAGCAGAAAGAGCCCTGCAACCCTTCCCCCCCCCCCCCCCCCCCCCTTGTCCACTGTTTAGAAAACCAGGCCATAAACCATACGTGATTGTTGGAATTACAATAATGCAGGCAGTTTGTAATCTCTGCCAGAAGGGGACTGCTTAATCACAGCAGTGGGGTGAGCTATCACTGTCAACAGACATTTGTCTACTATGTTGGTAATCTATAGCCTCGTTTGGAATCATGATCACTTTAATAACCTGCACATACAAGTACAGACAAGGGGGATGAAAACATTTTTCATGCAACACATACATTTTCCTGATTACAATTACCATACAATTCCGGGGGGTAGGGTCTTTGCCATGTATTATTCATATCAAACAACCTTTAAGCACTTAACAGAACCTTTTGTGAATGCACACACATACCTAGGCGCAATGGGAGATTAGTATTCATAATGTGAGATAGGCTGATTTAATTGTTATTTATTTTACCAGTGCAATTACAAAATAATTAGCATTAGTCCATGGCATGATTGAGCAAATAACCTGACCCGGTCTCTTATCTAGAGCTGAATACCATAATCAGCGCAAAAAAACCCACTTCACTACTTCTGGAAGAGTTCTAAGACCATGTCGGTTGATTGATGATTGGTCATAATGCTAAATGGCACAATAACAACATCTTTGTTTATTGCCCTACCTTGTGCTGTTCCTCTCTTAAGGACATCCTAAGGGGCACCGTGCTTCCAACAACAACAAAAATCATTCTTTTCAAATGGAGCTTGTAGCCCTGGAAGCAGAAAAACACAAAAATAAATCAATAGCCACACAATCAACCCCAGGTGGCTTTAACATTTATTTGAAGCACAAACAAACCAAAAAAAAAAAATAAGGAGTAGTTACTTTTCGACAATTTCTTCTTTGGTTTGTGATCCAATGTCTTGTCTTGAGTGGGCTGCCTCACTTCCTGTTTCTCTGACCACAACTTAATTACACGCTCATAGTTGCAACACCTTTCAAAAGTTTTCACGGCCCTTGAATAATTTCCTGTTTTCAGATTCCAACCACATGCTTAAGTGTGTAGCTGTTGAATGCCAGTTCAGCACAGGTTTTACACAATTTTACACATATTAGCAGTGTAGTTTGGATTACATACTGTTTTTCGTTTTTATGAAAAGAAATCAGGACAAAACATAACTGTAAAAGAAGTGGTGATATTTTTGCTACGTTACCCACACTGGCCATATTACACATATCATAAACACTGGTAAAACCGCTGGACTCTCTTTGTAATTTAGTCTGTTTTTTTCCTCTCCTCTGTCTTTTTAACCAAAGTCAAATAGAAATCAAGGCTAAATGGCAACCAGTGGCCCAGACTGGCCCTGGCCAAGGTGTACCATGCCTTTGTCACACTATCTGATGGGATAGCCTCCTTTTTTTTTTACTTTTCAGAAGCGGTCATACCTAAATCTAATATAGAGATTAAGGTTTAATCTTATATTACTGGTGCTTAGACATGGAGGGCAGGATGTGGGGGAGGTAGCACCTCAGGGCGTGTGGGTTGTGCTCTGGTTGGTTGGCCCGTGTGTCGTCTGGGCTGGGATCAGGGTGGTGGGTTAGGACTGGAGTAGGTTGGGTTGTGGTGCCCCCCTCCCCTCACCATCATCTTGATGTTGGGGTTCACCTCCTGGGTCCGGGGGGCTTGACACCACTTTTAGGATGTCAGTGACTGAACCTTGGAATATAGGATGTGTGGTGAGTGTGTGTACTGTGTCCTGATTTTATTTTTTATATTTTTTTTGTAGGAGTGTTCGCATGTGGGGGCACTAGGGTGGCAACATGTGAATGTGACTGTGTACGTGGTTTTCTGTTTGTCTTTTTGTGGGGTTGGATTTAGATTCCTCCCTCCTCTGTGACATCTCAGGTGCTGGGTGCTTCGGCAGTCGCCAGCTCGCTCCTGGCAGTCCCTTCGTGGGGCCGGGGCCCCCGTGGCTCTTTTGGGGACCTTGTCAGGGGATGGGGCGCCCCTGGGCCTCTAGTCTCTGGACCCATGGCTGGATCTGCTCCGGCATAGCTGGCTGCCCTGGGAGCTGTGGGGACGAGCCCATGAGCTTCAGTGTTGTGGGTTTTGGGGGATTTCCTGTGGCTCATCTCTGCTCTTCCCTGGGATGGGGGAGACAGTTTTCCCTGTGTTGGCCCCTCTTGGGCACCTTTGCTCTGGGGGCTCTTTTGGGCATCTGGGGTTCTGTTTTCCCCTGTGTCTGTCTCGGGACTCTGGAGGGCTGGTGGTTGGCTCCTCCCAACCATTATTGAGCAATTTCCTTAAGGAAAAACCGTAAATACACAAGCACACTCTCACAAACACCTACAGGTGCTTGGATTCAAGTACTTGCAGGTTCACTTCTATACAGAAAACCCCCATAATTAGTTTTAGCTGTCATGTTATACATTTTGTATTAAATAATACTTCATATTCTTCAGTGACGGTATCAAGAAGTTGGTTGTTTTTGTTATATTGCTCTCTCCCTTTCCTCTCCTCTTTCTCCCTTTCTCCTTTTAACATTTTTCTCATCTGTTTCTCTCCTTTTCCCCCTCTTATATCTTCCCATTTCAGTGTCCATTGAACATGAAATAGTCCCAGCATAAAATCTAATAAAGCTTCATTCGTATATAAATCAAGCAGAGCAGTATGACGAAAGCAGTAAGGCTGGCTGCCCTGGGAGCTGTGGGGACGAGCCCATGAGCTTCAGTGTTGTGGGTTTTGGGGGATTTCCTGTGGCTCATCTCTGCTCTTCCCTGGGATGGGGGAGACAGTTTTCCCTGTGTTGGCCCCTCTTGGGCACCTTTGCTCTGGGGGCTCTTTTGGGCATCTGGGGTTCTGTTTTCCCCTGTGTCTGTCTCGGGACTCTGGAGGGCTGGTGGTTGGCTCCTCCCAACCATTATTGAGCAATTTCCTTAAGGAAAAACCGTAAATACACAAGCACACTCTCACAAACACCTACAGGTGCTTGGATTCAAGTACTTGCAGGTTCACTTCTATACAGAAAACCCCCATAATTAGTTTTAGCTGTCATGTTATACATTTTGTATTAAATAATACTTCATATTCTTCAGTGACGGTATCAAGAAGTTGGTTGTTTTTGTTATATTGCTCTCTCCCTTTCCTCTCCTCTTTCTCCCTTTCTCCTTTTAACATTTTTCTCATCTGTTTCTCTCCTTTTCCCCCTCTTATATCTTCCCATTTCAGTGTCCATTGAACATGAAATAGTCCCAGCATAAAATCTAATAAAGCTTCATTCGTATATAAATCAAGCAGAGCAGTATGACGAAAGCAGTAAGGCTCCACTTGTGAAAGTTAAATCTGTTGGTCTCTTTTTGGCATTAAGACAGCTATTTTTAATGCCACATTGCCAGACAGGACACAAAAAAAAAGAAAAAAATTACTAGTGTCTGACTTGACATCTATTTTGCATTGACAAATTTATACATAGGCGAAAACACATTGTGATTTTAATCAATTTCAGGAAACGAAAAGGTGCTTGATCAAGGGGAGGAAGGAAGAAAGTAAAATGTGTACAGCAGAGAAAACATATTTGTAGGGTATTTCTGAAGAAGAAAAAAAGAATATACCAAAAATACAACAAAGCGCCTGAGAGATCTGGTTCTTCAACTGATTTATCTACTGTCCCGTCAAAGTCTCTACAGACATTGTCTCAGTGTCATGAAAGGGAGAAAAGACGCATACCATATTGCACAAGGGTATGACTAAAACTGATTTTTTTTTTTTTTTTTTACTTTTCTACTATACTGTATCCAGTACTGTAGAAATATAGTACTGGATACTATATGTATGTTTGACCTCTTTTGTGGTCAAACATACAAATCTCTAAGATTTTTCAGTCATCTCATTATTTTGTTGGAAGGACACCTCACCTGTCCACAGCATCACAGGTTGTAAGGTGATCACTCTTGAGACAATGTTATTTTACATGGGTGAGACATCCTTGCAAAATGGATTAGGAGCATCCGCGTTCAAGAGTGTCTAGTATCCTCCATGACTGAACATGGATTGCAAAAAATCCAAATAGCCTACTTTTAACATTAAAGTAAGCATTAACCTACTGCTCTTAGTCCTACACGCACATTTCTCTGCAGCTTTTTTATAGTTATGCCAGCACCACAGTGCTTCACATGTGCACTAGGTTTACAAACAATCTGGAGAATTCCCCAGTCGAAATAGAAGGTTTCCGTGAGCGTATTGGCAATACGTGAGGAGTCGTGCAGATGAGAGGGTTTTCTGTAGAGAATGATTTTAACCTGCCACGTTGCTTCATGTACTTATCTGATATAAGTGTATTCAGAATGAAAAATGCAAATGCAAACCCCAGGTCTGTTTTTCTCTGATCAATCTGACCTGATCACACGGAGACACTGAAGCCAGAGCTTGTTTTGCATCAGTCGTGCTGTCACTATGGCAAACTTTTATCATAATGAGGTGCCGCTTGCACTTTTTCTTTTCATCCTTCTAGACTTCCTCCTTCCTGATTGCCAAATTACATACTAGCATTTTTCTTTGACAGCGGTTTAAAAAAAAAGAAAAAAAAAGAAAAGCATTTCGCAATAGAACTGAAGCCTAAAGAGTTCCAAAGTTGTTTTGCTCTCCCACACATTGATGTTTTTTTATCACCAGGGATGATCTTCATCAGGTGAAAAATTCCTTTGTGTCAAGGTGCTAATTAGTAAAAGTAAATACTAGTGTGAAAATAGTAAAAAAATCTCCCAGTTTTATCGACCCAGGCACATGAATCCTTGCTTTACAGTTTGTATATTTCCATTAAAGAGGAGTAACAGAGGGCAAACAGAGTGCCACTGCCACGTCTAATAGGATGTATTACAAAAAAATGTACGGAAAAGATAAAACACTGTTCTCTTTAATAAACATATTTTAACTGCTTTGACCCCAACACCTGAGCTTTTATTGACAAATCCAACTAAGAGCGTTAATTTAAATACATAGTGGTAGTCACACGGCGAGAAAAAAGAGTTTATGTCCCTGTTGGCAATTCAACCTTCAGCTGGTAATTAATCACCTTTAAGAAAATTTAATGACTTAAATAAGAGGTCAGTATCCTCAGAAGTAAAGCACGTGCTCCTCCTGGAAGCGGTGTTGTCAATTTGCTGGAATGAATAGAGGAGTTTTCTTTAGCTAATGAATGTGGTCAAAATGAGGAAGGCATGTTGATAACTGATTTAGTTTTGGTCTCTATGGAGATCCAGTAAGTCTAAATAAAACGAAAACACCCCATACATCTAGATTGCTTGACCTGTTTTAACCTTTGCAGTATATTATGGCGGTTTGAATATAAGGAAATCAGAGTATGGTATCCCGTTCAACTTGGTTCAAAATGTTATTTTGGATGTTGGGGTAAATTAAAAAAAGCAAGTTTGCAACAGGAGACATATGCTGAGCTCCCTAGAAGTAATCCAAACCTTCCTGATGGTTTCTGCAGGTTTCAGTAACATTTTATTTAATAGTTTCATTTCAAGGCCATCGTGAGTTGAATTTGAGACCAAAATTAATCGTGGAACGTAAACAAACACTTTATGAATTTCAGGTTAAACAAATGTCAATATCAGAAAAGCAGGGTAATTACAAAAAGCAAAATAGCAAAAAGTTAATGCCCCCCAATTCCCAATAAAAGATTGTGACACCCTTGATGGTGACTGGGATTTTTGCCCCAGACCTCTTTGCAGGATTGCTTTAATTAAGCCACACTGTTTAAGGTCATGCCACAGCCTCACTATTGTAATAAAGTCTGAACTTTGAAACCTGTTCCAAAATGTTAATTTTGGTTATTTTGAGCCATTCAGAGGTAGTCTGATGCCCCTCGGGGCAATATTATGCTACAGAACCCAGTCACACTTAAGACTGCTGTGGCAAAACCTCTAGTTGGACATTCTCCTTTATTATTTGCTGGCACAGAGCAGAATTTGAGCAACAGAGCAACTATTCCAGGTCCAAGTTGTCCAGGTCTAAAAGCAGCAAAGCAGCCCTAGATCCTCATACTACCACAAAAATTCTTAGGTATGTCCACAGATTATTTCCCGTAAAGTCTTGAGGACCATGGAGATGTTTTTGGTTGATGTGAGACTTTTGTGTTGTTAATGGTCAGCAGTTCTTTTAGCCATTTTTTTCTAGCCAGAGGAGACCATTTTTGGCCAGTTTCTTTTATTAACGTTAAATCATAAACACTGGATTGAACTGAGAGAAGTGACGCCTGCAGTGCTGTTCCCGGTACTCTCGTGACCTTCTAGAAGAGTCATCGGATGTGAAGTTGGAGTAATGTTGGTGGACTTGCCACACCTGGAAAGCTTTGCTCCGTTTGTGGACAATAGCTCTTGCTGGGATTCCCTGCAGTCCAAAAGCCTTGAAAATAGCATTGCAACTCTTTCCAGACTAATAGACTGTTACTGACTTTATCTCTTGTCTGTTCTTAGAGTTCCTGGGATCGGGGCTTTATGTGTTGCTTTTTGAGATCTTTTGCCAGCTTCATCTTTCAGACACAATTTTGTTTAAGTCATTTCTGATTCAAGAGGTCTGGGAATAATCTAGCCCATTTGTGGTTAGTAAAATCAAACCCAGTTCTCTGATAACGTGTTATTCACAGTTAATCCATTACTTAACAAGAGTTGCAATAACTATTTCACATATGCCTGGATTGATTTAGAAAGCTTTTCATTTAAATATCATTTGTGCTTTTTAAAATGTTTTTGTCATTGGAATCATTGTCTAAAATTAAAATGTATTTTAAAGTATAATCAAAAAAGTGTGACAAAAAAGCAGAAAAAAATGGTGCTAATACTTTTGCATGGCTCTGCACACCGTGTCTTACACACGGTATACAACTTCCACAACTTAAATTAGGAATTTTTTTAGCTTAAAAGTTAAACATAGCTAGAGTATACAGTAGACTTTATAACATTTACAGATAATGGGTTATTGTCATCTCTTGAAACCTCTGTTAAACTCACCCACTGTAAATGTACACTTTCCTGTCATAAAACAGCTTTTTGTAGATAATGGTTTGGATTTTAATAGTTTAAATAAAAAACCACTAGCCAGATTAAACAGCAAAATCACTGCACGTGTTGCAGGTTTGGGGATGGATATAAATTATTTTTGACAGTGGTAACTGCTTTACAACGTCATGAGAAGATTTGCACTGACCAGTCTTTTCCTGGCCGGTACCAAATTCCAGTTTTCTATGAGGTCTCACCTCCAGATTCTGATTTTGACTGATTCCCTTTGTTTGATCAGGCACTCTGACACATACAAGAAAGAAAGGTAGAGTTTCAATCCCACAGACCATGAAGTAATATTCAGAATTATTATCATTTTAAGGTTTGAAATCATAAATTAGAATAGCTCAAGGGAGCATTTGACAAGTCAATTTGTGGTCGATTGGTCAACCATTATATTATAAAATTTTTAGGGACTTGAAACTGAGAGGAGTTCCCGATCAATCAGGCAAAAAAAATAAAAATTGCATTTGGGTATTGGTTAAACATACAGCTTTATTCATGTTTTATTTTTTTTGTATTTTAATGCGTGACTGTTCATCTCTGCTTTATCATGATGAGAACAAATGAACGTGGCCAGGTTTGAGTTTTGCATGATCCAGACTAAAAGACGTGTAGTATGGAATAATCACTGAATACATTTTGTGGTGGCAGTAATTGTGGAGCCTGTACAGGCACAAAAGTCATTACTGGTGATCAGTCCACTTTCGCTCGACTTTAGCCCAAGCTAATTAGCATTCTTAATAACCGAGACCACTCTCACCATGCCAGCCAGTTAGCCAGTTCATTTCTAAAGCCAGTCCATACCAGCCTCTACAGGAAACTGTCTTCACTGCTGCATTTGCAATGTTTTCATCATGTGGTAAACTATTTACCTCTTGTTTGTCATACAGTGCTAAGTGTGGGATGATGTTGTGCAGAAGGAGTGCATTGTGTGCCATTGTCAAGTTGCTTGACACACATTTCTCCTATCAGCTTTGGAGGCCTCAGAGGAGTCCTCAGCAAATGGCAAGTATATCAGTTAATTCAGTTTCTTTGACTCGCTCACTGATGCTGTGCCTCAACAGGCAGCTGCAAAGAATGTACCTCAGTCGCCACGGATTTATAAAACATACAAAACGTTTCCAGGAAAAGTCTGAATATTCACCAAGCACGCGTTTTGTGCCTACACTGCCTCTCACCTGTTGTCAAAAGGAGAGGTAACACGACTGATTTGTCTGGCCACTTATGTTAGTGCGACGGATGCAAAGCCATGACTGTTGACCAAAACAAAAATAGCACTTCGGAAGCTTTTGCTAGTGTGACGCCATATGAGAAAGGCTACAAATGCAGAAAGAAGCAATGGATGCTATCACATTTCACCTGACAAAAGACATGGTGCCCATTTATACCGTTTACAAAGATGGTTTTCAAAGGCATTATATGCTCACTTGACAAATTATGCATTTTACCATCACACAACCTTTTTTTTTCCCCTCAAGTCGCCATTTCAAAACTGTCTGAGAAATGCAATTCAGAAGTGCAAACAGAGTTGTCAGATGTGGCGCATTCTACAGCGACAACAGATTTGTGGTCCAGTCGGACGTCAGTCTGACTGTCCACTTCATTAACAAGGAGTTTCAAAAAGGAAGTTGCTGTTTGCAAACGGCTTATTTCCCAGAGGATCACACAGGAGAGAACATTGCAATGGGAATGAGAGAAGCGGTGACTGCTCGGGGATTTGATGATGCACGTCTACTCAGCATCACGACGTGGTGAAAGCTGCTGCAGAGAATTAGCGGGCCAGGCTGCAGTGATTTGTCCACAGACTTCATCCTGCAGTTGGGAAGTTGCGTCTATACTGGGCTTACTTCACCACATTGCCAAATATTTTCTAAAATAATTTGTTTAATTTCTTAAGTTAAATCAGGTTAATGCGTTCTAGTTTTAACAGCAATCACTGGTTAATATCAGCTTACTGACACATTTTAAGTTAGCTTATGAGATTCCAGTTATATTTTAAAAAGTGGTGTATTTGTAACATGTAAAGACCACAGCCGGCGGAAGTGTTACAACTCATGTTTTGAAAGAACATGATGGTCGTGTGGAGTGTTAATATTGAGCGTCCATATTGAGCAAGAAGCTGGTTGTTCACTCCTCTTTAAGCCACAAGTACTCTTGAAAAAGTCCAGAAGGACCTCAATCTATCAACTCATTCCCTCTTTGCATAATGCCAGACAAGATGGGGATCTAGACAAGTGATGATCAGTAGGATACAGGCACAACAGAAGGCCACAACTCAGGTCCTGTCAGTGGACAAGAAGATTAAGTATTTAATTCCAACTTCACGGGGACCCCTGCTTGACTTTACTGATGCCCCTTCAGGTGAAGACTATGTGAGGGTTTCTTATGCAAAGCCCGTTCCTCCTCAACAACTTAATCATGGTTGTTGAGGAGAAGCAAGACACATACCTCACAGAGCAGGTGAAGGGTGAGATGTTGAACTACCTCAACATGATATGAGGATGAAGCTACACAGGGGCTGCTTGATATAGCATCTTCTTTAGACCCCCCTACTCAACATGGATTTTGTCAGTGCAGACAACAAGTCACAAGTCACCCTCAGAGCGACGTGAGAGATGATGGTGACCCAGGAGACACCACACTTCAGTTCTGTGATCAAACCCAAAGTTTGTCACTACTCAGGAAAAGAAAGCTAAAAAGGTAATTGGGCAGGGAGAAGAGCTGAAAACAGTGATTCCTTGCCACGCCTCATGGATCTTATGGATGCTTAACAACTATCTACTAAGACCTTACATAGACAAAGAAGAAGATCCTCTTGGTGAAAAATGCACCAAGTGAACTTTCAACACCTTGCCAAGCTTGCCTGCAAGTATCTCTACATTCCTGCAACAAGCTTCCCCTCAGAAAGGCTTTTCAGCACAAGTGGAAACATTGTCACTTGCCAGCGTTCCTCGTTAACACCTGCACCGGTAGACAGACTGGTATTCTTGGCCAAAAACCTCCAAACTTGAGTGAACTTTGCCGCACAAACAAACACACATGCACGCGCGCACACACACAAGCTAGTTATATTTAACAAATTATTTCACAGATGGACTTGTGTGATTGAAATTTTCAGTCGCCCAGTACTCTGTTATAAAAAGGAAAACCGAAAAATAGATCAGCTAAAATGTTCAAATTTGTCATATTTATTTAAGATTCAAAGACACATGCAGTGTTGCACTGATTTAAAGGATTACAAATTTGTGAAACAAATGGCTTAAAGTTTATCTGAAAATTATAGATCAAGTTCAACTTTTTTATCTTATTACAAGTTGTTTAAACTGTATCTTGTAAATCACTAAGGAAACTGGAAATGTGCAAATAAAATTTGATAGTTTAATAGATAGTATAATAATATTTTAGATAGGCTTGCTTGTATTGTGCACTTATTTTCTAATAGATAAAAAAGGGAGTTGTAAATTGACCAGGAATCTTGGTACAGATATGCTGCTATTATTTTATTTGTTGTACTTTTTGATAAAAAACAAACATAGTTACTTTTGCTGTAAAAGACTTCCATTGTTGACTAAATGGTTGAATGACCTCTCTTAGTAATTACTTAATGTAATTATGATTATGTAATAATGTTCCATTTTAAGATGGAATTATCAAAAGGTTTAAAAATTTGTGGTAAGACCAAATTCACATTTGCACAACATAGAATAAACCAGGTACTCAGGTCCCAGAACCATGCAATATGACTCTCCAATGCAGGCAAAAAATATACTAGTAACCTGCACAAAAAAGGTAACATCATTCTAGGTAAATTGTCAACAAGATGGCAGTATAACTTAAACTGTTTTTCAAGTCATCTATTAAAAATTCCTGTATTTTTTCATATTGCAGGGTAAGAAAAACTTGCAGTGTGAGTTTTTTATCCAATATCATGAATCCCTAAAAAGTCCTTATTTCAGAAAATAAGTTGTGTTTAACCGTCTAGTTCCCAATGCCTAGAAGAAAAGGGAGGTGCCACAGAAGCCAAGTTGCTTGATCTCCAGAATTAAGTTTCCAAAGTGAGTGATGATTTGGAAATCCAATCTCACTTCCTGGTGTTGGTCAAACTGTGTTATATCAAGTCTTTTTGGACCAGTGGTCTACTGGGAAAGTTTAGAATACCACATGCTTCCCCCTGCTGAGAAGCTGAACGAATGATACGGATATCATATTCCTGCAGGACTTGACAACTATCCACACTTGTCCCAAACCCACAGCAAATCTATTGGGTACTGTAAAGATGAACACGAGTGACACCAGACTATACAAGTCAGTTAGACATCTGAAATATTGATCTGGTCAGTAAATTAGCAGCTTATTTGGTGTTGGTGGAATTAACAGGTGCACTAAAGGTCAACATTGAGACAACGCTAAATACAGGAGTGGTTTTGCAGGTCGATTCCACAGACATTTGACTGCCTTTCAGTAGTTTTGCATTTGGCCAGGGTCAGTGCCATTACTGATAGTATGAGGCAATGCCCAGACCCTTACAGAGACCCGGTGACCTCTAGTAGGCCCTGTTCTCACTGCCCAGCACATTTTCTAGAGACCAGCCGAACTGGGAGGTTTGGAACTGGGGCCCTGTTCTTTTCACTGATCCGAGAAGTTCACTCTGAGCTCATGTGACAGACACGAAATTGTCTTGAGAAGACAACATTATGTTGCCTGCAACATTGTTCAGAATGATCCATTTGGTGGTGGGTCAGTGTTGGTCAGGGGAGGCATATCCATGGAAAGACGCACAGACCTGTACAGTATAAATGACAGCATCCTGACTGTCATTAACTATCTGAATCAAATCCTTAGATTCGTTGTTAGACCCTTTGCAAGTGCAGTAGGGTGGCAGATGTATGCAGGCAGTTCTTAGTGGATAAAGTAATTGATAGCATTGACTGCCTTATGAGCTTCCCAGACGTAAATCCCATAGAATATGTCTCGGATGTCATGTTTAGAGCTGTCCAGGAGCTCAGTGATACTCTGATCAGGATCTAGGAGGAGATATCTCAAGACACCAGCTGTCATCTCATAAGGGGTATGCTCCGACATTGTCAAGCATGCATACAAGCACTTAGGGGAAGTACTATTCTGAGATGCCGCAATGACATTTCACCATTGGACTAGAGCCGCGTCAGTTTTCTTAGTTTCATTTTCTCTATGATGTCAGGTTAAGCCTTCTGCGGGTTGATTGTTTCCATCAAAGGATGTGACATAATTTTGTGCCTAACACATTACCCGCTCCATATCAGTATGGATAACCAGCAGGATTTGATTTTCAAATTCAGACTTCTTCTTTTAATTACATTTTTGTAAGTCAAAGATGTAACTGAAAAACAGAACAACTGTAAAATATCCCTCTCTGTGGAATGAAGCAATGCAATTTCACTACTTGAAGTTATTTAATTCAATAAGTAACTTTTCAATGTTGTTACTGAAATTAACTTGTAGTGTTTGGTGTGATTGTACATCCTGTGCAGCATCACACATTGTTTAAGGGAGATGTGAGGTTTTTCTTTTCTTTTTTTTTCTCAAATCACCATTTCAAATGACTAATCAGCATTTAGGAATTAGTTTTGTGCTTTTTGCATTGTGCACAATTCAGATGAGGTCTTCTTTTCAAAGTGCTGGAAATTAATTTTGCAAGTTAGTTGTGTCTAGTCCTTTCTTATTCTGTTCCACATTTGCAGTCATCTGAGAATTTCAGTAGATGATAAAAGCCAGAGTTCAACGTGTATACTGCCAGAAAATAGAGAAAACCCATTGTCCTGTCTCTGTGTCTTCAACACAATTTCAGCCACACAGCTAGCTTTTTGGGTGATAAAAAAACTGCAGGACTGAGTGATGCTTGAGATTTTTAAGGTTTACGTCTCCCACAGAACCCCAACTGGGGTGGACACAAGAGATAGAGAAAGACTGACAGAACAAAGAAGCGAGGGGGGTCTAAGTGTTTCATGATATAGTCGAAGGTGTTGTTGAGGCTGTCTTCAAGGTCCATGACTGCAGTGAAGGTGAGATTGTTAAGGTGTGACAGGAAAGCTGTTGGTCCAGGAGGGCTTTAGTTCTTTGTGACAGAAGGCATGTGAGGAGACAATTGAACTTTTTTTTTTTTTTTTAACTGAACATGTTGGAAAAAAATTACTTTAGCAATTGGGCTAAATGAGCATCAATTTAATTCACATAAGCAGTCATCATGTGGTAATGTTCTGAAATTCAATTAAGACTTCTAAATGCTCTACTTTTTGGTTAGATCTCTGATTTTGTTTCATCTATTTATTGGTCTGCATACATATATACTACCCAACACACATGCTGACACATCTGACAAAGATGAGCAAAATAAATAAATAAAAACATTTGAATTGATTATTTTAGTAATCTCACTATAGAACAGTCTGGAAAAAGACTTCAATTTTACATTTATTCAGTGGGGAAAGACAATGTCAAGCTACTGTTTTCATCAAACTCAGTGGTTCAACCTTTTTGCTCCCCGATCTGTCCCAATAACAGAAATTAAAGTGAAACGTTTTAATTTATACTTCACTTCTTGGATTAATCGTAGTGTCTGTGAACCATTTCTATTTCTAATCTTCAAAATTGTACAGAAGCAACGCAGGTTGTTTTGCCATCTTACGGGTTGTAGATACTCCCAAACAACCCTTTGAACCTATCTACGTGCCATAACGGGTATCGTTCTGGAAGAATTGACCAGTTCCTTCATAGCGGGTGAGGTGATGTAGCAGCTTGGTTGTCATGTCTACATATTTTCTATGCATCTGAATGAGGCGTCTGGCTGTGTCCTTTATAGTCCAGTGTCCTTTATAGTATTATACAAGGGATCTTGCGGGAGTATGCGGAACCTTTAACCTGTATACCCAAACTAAGAGCAGTGTCTGCCCAAAATCAAGTGCTTCCAGTGTAGATTGGATCATAGCATCTTCTTGTCATTGTTTGTAGTTGTCATGGCACAGCTAATGAGAAGAAGGTGACTGGCTTGAAAACCTCATGCTCTCATCTATTCTTTTTGCAGCTGACATAGCATCTTCAAGTCATGACCTTTGTGTTTAGTAGCCAAGTCTGATGCACGTAGGATCACACAATTCTCTACTATGTCTGAGGTCAGAGTTTTCAAACTGAAAAGGAGTGCATTACTCATGGAAGGTTTGGGCTCCAGGTGTCATGTTCATAAGTGGTGGTAGGATGGAGTGGGAGATGGGTAGATGGATTGGGTGCTTTTCTGCAGAAATGGTGGTGAGGGGGAGGGGGGGGTCTGTCATGGTAAAGGAATAGCTGAGCAAGAGTTAGGAGTCTCAGCTAACAGCTTTCTGCCAATCAACTTTGGCCATGAAATCCTGAGATTCTGTATACAAGTTCGGACATAGTGGTCAGACTGAGCCTTATACTAAACCGGGGAGAATTAGGCAAAGACTCACTACTCTCCATTGGAAGGAGTCATTTGTAGTGGTTAAATCATCTGATTATGTTGTCTCCTAGACTCCAGCATGCCCTGTAGGAAGGAGACCCAATAACACAGGGAGAACCTGCTGAACGGAGTATATTTACCTTCGAGACCACCTTAGGATCCTCCAAAAAGGGCTGGATAGAGGAATATTCAGATTTCCCTCCTGGACTTTTTACCCTGCCGCAACCAGTTCTCAGATAAGTAGAAGACAACGTTTACTTTGATGAAATACAAGACACCAAGAGCTCTTTGAGATACAAGGACATAAATATTGAAACAAACTGAAAATCGGTCATCATTTGATTTTCCAGCAGGTAAATGTTCCTAAACATAATGGCTAAATAAAATAAAAAGGCTCACCAGACATAAAATCTGCTTTCTTTCATGGACATGTCTATACTTACACAGACTTATTGATAATCCTATAGACAACTGTGATGAACTGTGGTGAATTTCACTCTATCAATGTCGCAACCTTTATACAAAGTATCAACTGTCAGTAGCCGGGTAAATGCTTAAAAGTATTGAATGGATTTCTAAACGCTTTCAATTTGAAGCTACGCTGCTGTATTTATTTTTGTGTTTTTATGTCTATTCCAACTTTTACATGGGAGCAAGGAAGTGTGAACTTTCATTGAATTTCTCTTTATTTCTCTCTATAGTTTTGCAGCTTGGTTTAGAAGAGAAACTGCCGTTGTCACTCCAATAATCCTAAATTGCAAACCAGCTGTTGTTGTAGTGGCAGGGGTTCAACTGAACCTGCCAAAGTGGAGCTTATATAGTTAGTGGATTTAGGATTGCTCAGAGTTTTTCTTTTTGTCTTTTCTCTTTTGGAAAACAACGAGTTTCAATTACCTCCCTAGTTAAATTTCCTTCCACATATATTACCAAGGCAGAGTTTAAAACAAGGTTGAGAAAAAAAACAGTAACATCTTGGAGAGCAAGGCATTTTATGGAAGTCCTAAAGCAGACCTCTATATTTTCACTTCAACAGAAACAGGTACTGTAATTCAGGCGGACAATGGCAAATTCTCTAACCATCACATCCCCTTCAATTTAATGTTTAATGTCAAGGCCACATATAATTACCGCAAGCTTATCTCGTCATTGCCTTGCAGCGCAAGCCTTCAAAGCCTTATCAAAATGCATATATGCTTTTGATCCAATATCTCTGCCCCTTTATCATGTTTCGGCAGGATTATTGGGATCACTGTCTGTCGGAAGCAATCTGAGGACCCAGATGGAAAGCATGACCAGCCAAACTCTGTTTTTCTGCTTGGTTAATCCGACAGCACCTTCTGAGGAGATCCAATTAAATCTCTCCTTCAAAGAATATGTGACTGCCCCGGCATAGAAGAGATGAGATGAGAATGATGGGCGGAAGGAAGAAAAAGGATACTCCGAGAGGAGGGCGATCTTCTGTTTTAATCATTGCAGATCGCTGTTACCCGATTGAACCGGGGGCTGTGCACCAGGAAACAGTGTTCTGGACAGTAGAGATTAAAAGTATTTTATGTGCGTTTTTATGAACACGGAAGGCAGAATGAATGCACGGGAGTTACGAGGCTGCGCAAATAAACACATCATATATCTGTTGATTAAGGTGATAAGATAAATACCCTTTTAGATGAGATTTGTCAGTGCCTGTGATTACAGGGCAGAACACAAATTTCACAGTGACACACTGGATTAACACCATAAATTACTGCTTGAGCCCTGGATAGTGAGGGCCATCTTTCTTGGCGGGGACAATTCGTACGTGGCACTTTCATAATGCCAATTATATATTTGGGGGGGGGGCACTTCTAGTCGTGATGCTTTCTTGGAATGGTTTTCCTGGCAAATTACTCGACTTCTCTTCTGGAGTAACACATTACTGGAACGCTTGCGGGATAAATGCAAAATTAATTGTTTTGTTGCACTCTCTCTCACAAGAGCCACATAAATATGTGCATGGCATAAAATGCAAAGATGATTGTTATTATTGTTGTTAGAAATGTAGAATGCATCTTTGCGGACACACACTGCCAAAATTGTATATATACACTTTGTTATCGATAAGCTATATGATGTACTAACACAAAGTAGTGTCAAATTATTAAGTTAAGGTAAAATCGTACATGGTTTCCAAATTGCTTTTATTTGTATTACGATTTAATGAGTTAATACTTTTGTTTATGGAATTGCAGCAGAAAGTGTTTTTGGGTATATTCATATGAAAAAGTTTGGGCACCCCTATTAATCTTAATTATTTTTATTTCTAAATATTTGGGAGCTTGCAACAGCTATTTCAGTTTGATATATCTAATAACTGATGGACACAGTAATAGTTCAGTATTTAATTGAGGTTTATTGGACTAACAGAAAATGTGAAATATGCATGTGATGTTGGATTGGGCATGGACAGACTGAAACCAAGGTACATTTTCATAAATTTACTTTGACATCCATCAGACAACACTTTCATGGGATTTGATGAAAGGAAATATTTAAAATGGTCCACAAAGGGGGCATTATTTTCCTTTAAAGAAAGTCCCTGTCAGACTGGCATTTTTAACCGCACTGTTTTTTTTTTTTTTTTTTTTTTTCTTTTACTGCACCTTCCCTCACTGCAAAGTCTGGGAATGCCTGTTGCAAAATCTGAAAAAAAACAAACATGCATTGTTTAATGCCCCTAAGCAAGCTGAAGCTTTATTGTTCCATGCTCTCCCACATGCCATCTTTAGGGTATTAAACCACAGTCAGCATCATTATGGGCCTTAATTGTGGTCCAGGATCTGCTTGTGTCTTTACGGATTGCCCCTCTGATTCTTAGTCTCAGCTCAGCTGACATTTTACTTGACCTATTGCTTGATCTTTTTGTTCCATAATTATTAGGATCCGTTAAGATATTTAAGATAACTGTGGTACTCTGTCCAGACTTCACAGTGACAAAGTGCTACTAGAGGCATTGCTTGCGCAGCTCAATAATCCTGCCCCAATCAAATCAGCCAGCCTTTTTGCTATCATGGAGACATGAGAGTACAAATGTCTCACAGAAAATTAAATTTAAGCCAGATTTATGCACTGATTTTGATTGTTTAGGCTAATGGTCTTAAACTTTTCATCAGATGAAGACAAAAAGCCTGTTTCAGTTAGGATACAGATTTAAATAAATTGCCTGTTTTGTGTCTTGTTCCCATTTCTGTTGCCATTTTTAAGGTTGCCTACTGTAACCTGGGGGACATGAAAACACAATTCCTTCCCTGGCCTTTTGTCACCACATATTATTTTAATCAGGACGGTTGGCTTTAATGTAAACTACTCCACATTAGCTCCAGGTGTATCTTTGGAGTTTGTTGTTATCCTGAAAGGTGTACAGATAACATCCACTACAGCCTCCTTCTGAGATTTCCCTGTATATTGCTTAATCCATCTTCTCGTCAACTCTCACCAGCAGTCCTATCTCCTGCAGAAGCAATGCCTCACCACAGCATGATACTGCCATGATGTTTTACAGTAGAAAGGAAAGAAAACTTCTGTCATTGCAACAGTATATTCCAACAAAATGTATCTTCTCCATTTAACCCGTCCCTTAGTGAGCAATGGGCAGCTTTACAGCACCCAGGAAGCAGTCAGAGGCTAAAGCCCCATTTACACTACCCTTTTTTAGCCGGTCCGAGCTGGGTAACTGCGATAACTCTTGAGTGTAAATGGAACGCAAACTGAACTGAACCGTGCCAGACACAACCGAACCGCGCTAAATCTAGACCAGTTCGATAGTAGGTCTCGGCACGGTTATTTCAGTGGCTCGGTTCTCTGATAACAAAGAGCGCATGAGCAGACCGCGTCATCTCGTCAGACATTCATAAAAATACTAGCTTGCCTACTGTGCCACATGATTTCCAGTGATGATTCTGCTTAGCAATGTGATGAACCTTAACGTCTGTCACCGTTTCCTGCGTCTGAAAGCCCCGATTAGACTATCGTTTGTCTTATCCACTTCCCAAAAGCCGACTGTCAAGTAAATTTACCAAAGGTTAACTTTTTTCGCCTGACTCTCTGCAAACGACGAAATATCACAATTATAACGCAACATAACTTCCTGAATGTTACAGGCGCCGCCATTTTTATTTGTTTGATTCCCTCCTTCAATCCTAGAGAGCAGTAGTACCGTAGATCGTCACTAGGAGGCGAGGAACCGTGCTAGTGTGATGTGTAAATGGTCGTAAGAACCAAGTTCGCCACAGTTAACTGATCCAAGTTCGGTCCGAACTCGGCATGGATCGGTTAAAAAAATGGTAGTGTAAATGGAGCTTAAGATTCCTGCTCAGGGACCCAAACTGGCAGTCTGCAGGAATTGCACTAGGTAATTACAGCCTTCTTAGAGCGCAAGTGTGCCGCTCTAACACTAGGTCACCGCTTCCCCTCCTAGAGATGGTGTGTTAATTGTTCTCAAGTTATTCACTGAGACCAGATTTGTAGACTGGACAACAAGTAGATTCTCCCACCTGAGCTGTGCGCCTCTGCATGGGCCATGCTTTTCTCACCATATATACTTCTATTTCCTTTTTAACATTATGTGCGACTTCGTGTTGGTAAATCTCAGACAATTCCAACAAACTACATCAAAGTTTGTTGGGTATATAAAGTTGGGGACTAAAATGTATGTAGGGAAGAAAGAAATTGGATTAGGCCTTCAGTGAGTCGTCTTGGACTTATTTTCCTTTCCTCCGGTTTCATCTAGTCATCTTACAATCAAACGCGTGCACCTAAGGAGGCCTCTGACCAAGCAAGCAGCTGGTAATTACTGTACGCATGACAGGTATTTTTCAGCTAATTAATTTCACAAGCAGGCAATCAAGCATGCTGTCAACTTTATTAAGCAGCAGTGGTTAACAGTTTGCAGTTGAGAGTGGGTGGTGTTTGTCTAAGCCTGTCAAGCTTTGGATGATGGATACAAGTCAGAATGGGTAAGGGATACAAGGTCAGTACAGGTGGATGTGATATTTAAGTCTGGAAATTTGATAAATGGAGACAAATGGATTTATAATTTTACTCAATTGTGAAATGAGAAGTTGTGTCAAGTTGAACCTGGTCAAAATAGGATTTTGCGAGAAAGTTTAAGACATTAAAGCAGCAGAGGTGCTGACTCCCACATAAGAGTTTAGACCCCATTTTCTCTGTCATAGTGGAAAAAAGCAGCTTAGGGCTCAAAACCGATTTAATAAAAACTCAGCTTTTTTTTCCCTCTGGTGGAGTGTACATAGAACTCTTTGCCACACTTAAAGAGATCTTGAACATGAATATAATGGTGTGCCATCACAGTGTGACAGCTGCTTCGGACAATGCACTGTGACATCCTGCAGAGTGGATAGTCCACCCTGGAAGTGATTCCTGACCGTAATGCACAATTTTCAGACTGGAGTCTCAAGGATTTGTCCTGGCTATCTGTGGTACCGCAAGAAATCCTTTGTCTTCCCTTTATTAATGAGAAACACACTAAAAGAGCTTTTTTTCAGATTGTTCATTGTGCAGAAATTGAATACAATAGAGATATATTTCACCTTCCCTCAGTGGGGAAACGTAGGTGTACCACCAGCAAAGTGAAAGGTAAATGGAAGCATGCAGATTCCCACAAAGGTATATATATATATATATATATATATATATATATATATATATATATATATATATATATATATATATATTAACAGAGTATAAATAAGATCATTTAACAATAATTTAATTTATGGGAAGAATACTGTGCAGTTATTAGAAATAGAATATGCAGATTCAAGAAAGATGCAGCTGACTAGGAGGGAAAAAAAGCACATGTCTATCTTCATGCATCCAGTGAGAGACATTGTTCAATGGCAGTGTCATTTCTGGCTGAGTTTTTTTCTGTTTCCCATCACCTGCTCTGGGTGGAGGGGACATCACAGGACAGAGCTGGCCTTTCCGATTTGCTTCTCCAACACGCGTCAAATAAAGGTCTTCAGGACTCCACCCTATATTCCAAAACACCTCAGTCTCCTCAGCAGCTAGCGTCTTCTCTGAGGCTGTTTGCTTAATAACGTCAGTCACCACCAGGCGTTGCTACTATAATAGACTTTAATAACTGAGCTGAGCAAGTTTAAAGTACTCCGTAAAAGTGGGAATTAAAGCTGCTTGAAAGCTTGTTCCAGACCAAAAAAGAGGCAACACTTTAAAATTTAGCTTAGAGAACAAAATGTGATTCAATCTGGAAAGCTTCGAAGTTCTTTTCTAAAAAGAAAAAAATGTATATATTTTTTGAAGCAGTGGATGTTCTAGCTAACTTTTACTAGTTGAATGGCCCCAAAAAACGGCAAAATACAAAAGATCGGCAGAAAACATCTATAGGATAAACTGGCTTTGTTCTTGCCCAGTTAAAAAAACAGTTAAACAACTATAGGACTATTCCCAGCTATCGTTCCTGGCTAGGATTTTTGTGAGCAATCAACAGAATAAGTTTTAATCTTGTATGACTATCTTGCTCAACTTTATAGCTGATTTTTAGCCAATTACTTATTTTACATTTGAATGGCCAATTGTCTTCCTGGCTTGCTTATTTATCCCTGTAAGCCCATTGTTTTAAATCAGATGTGTGATCACAGCCTCAAGCTGAAATACACTCACCTTTGTTGCTCACATTAAAACCAGAGGATTTATTCACAGTGAATGTTGGTTCCTGGTCAATTTGATTTCGTTCTATTCTGTTTTAAGTTTAAAGCACCGTGATTTTTTCACTTATTTTTCCATTTTTCTTTATTTTCCTCCTGTTTACTTCAAGCTTCAATCCTACTATTTCTGGCCGAAATGACCTAACACAGGTCAACACAGGCAGGATGCCTGAAACTTAAAAAATATGAAAAAAAAAATTCAGACCCCAAAAGTAGTTTTGCTCAGAACAATGTTTTCTTTAGGAATGTTTTTCTCACTTAGCCAATTAAAATCTTCAGAAGGCTGTGAAATAAATGCTTGATTAGCAGTGACCTCGAATAATCTCTAAAATGTAAATGCAAATCATGTTTCTGCACGTCTATATGTGTGTATATATATATATATATATATATATATATATATATATATATATATATATATATATAAACAATAGAAAGAAAAAAAGTCAACACTGAGTCATCTTAAAGCCCTGAAAATTCACAGCAGCAAAGAAATAGTGTGTCCTGGAAATGTACTTGTGCAACATTTTTGCCAACTTTTATAAGTACGTGTCAACATAAGTTAAAGACGACTTGATTATGTCTTGAAGCATATTGCAAATGGGGCTTTGTAAGTACTACACACATAGCCCCCAGACTTTGTTTTAGTTCTTTCTATTGTGGGCATTAGCTGTCGCTCCTGTTAGGCACTCATTGAACTCCGTTGCCCAGTTTGCACATGATGTTTGATCCAGTACAGTGCATCTGTCAATCTCATTGAAGGGACTGATTGTGTCCGCGGGGAATGCTGTTTTAAGCAGAGGCCCGTCAGTCTGTTTGTAAACAGCTTTTAATGTCCTGTATTTCCTTCAACTACCATTACTTTTGAAATGTGACGCAGAGTGCGATTTTGGCACTTTACAAAAGTTTAAATTTGCAACATAGCAAGAAACTGTGTTTCCTTGTTGTATAACATTAAATAGAACTAAACAGTTTTCCCGCTTTAAATGGTACAAATGCAAAATCATTCAATTGTTTGGGCTTTCCCTGATTGTTCATGTGAATTGGTATTCACCTTTGCCAACTTACTTTTAAAAATTAGTTGAAATGTATGCACCCTCATTGATTTTAATTGCTCTTCAAACAATGGGTTGGTTAATTACACCTCCAGACTTGTGTCCATAATCTCCAAATGCATGGTCTGGATGTAATACAACTAACTGGTATCATCTTTCAGCCTATATTTCAGGGATGACCAACTCTAGTTGTCCAAAGCCAATGTATTTCATAAGTTAGATGTTCCCCTGGTAAAACATACCTGAATCAAATTAACAGCTCACTATGCAGACCCTCATAACATAGTGAGGGGATACTTCAGCCATTAATTCAGCTGAGTTAGCGCAGGAATCGATCTAAAGCGTGTTGAGGACCAGTCATCCCCACAGTTTTTTTTTTCTTGGCCTTCACCATTTAACACATGTTTACACTACCAAATAAGACCTTATCATTGCATTTTTAGGTGATTAGTGCCAGATTTTCTGACTAAATTTAACACATGATCATGATTAACTATTTACCAACGGCTCGTGATATATATATTTTTTTAATCCTAACCTATGTTCATGTGGAAATTATTTTGTTGTTCTTAAAATGTTATGTTCACCTTAATTTGTTACAGTTTCCACTGAAATGTACAGTGACATATTGACTGCAGTGGCTGCCACACCTTCTAGTCTAACAGTGTCATCTGACCTGCTCTATTCAATCTGCTGAGATAGCCATACAAAGCGGCCAAAATAATAGTAAAGATATTTTAATATCCTAAATAAAGACCTATGTTTATATAGGAGCAGCAGGTGTTTACAACACACAATTGACTGGAACTTTATTAAGATGTAAGGCGCCATATTGTCAACAAGTAATATCAAAACTGAGGCTCCATCAGTATACCCTTAACAATAGCTTCTAGCTCCTACTCCTGCTCCTAGCTCCTCTTCCATAACCTTTTTCAGACTGCTGTGCCAATTTCAGACAGCCTTTAACTCCAAAATAATTCCGTGACGGACGCGCACAAGGATGATTCGAGTCAATTCCAGGTCTACAGCCGTCCAAAATTGAACTACAAAGTGCACACTCTCTTCTCTCCGGAAATTTTCATTGATTTTCATGAGGAGGGCTGTGCGTATACATCAAAGGATTGTGGGATACCTTAGGGCTCCTTAGTGCCAGGAAGGGACATTGCAAGGTTCCTCGGCTAAACTAGCCAAAGGAGGAATCATACTTTTTTACTGACTGCACTATTCAGACAGCACTTATGGCGACTGCTGATGCACTTCTGCTTTGGCTAAAGAGTTCTTACACAATGAGGGTAGTTGGATGGAGTCACAGTAGCCATGCTAGCATTAGCCTTGCACCGTCGCAAGCTATCCCACCTAAACAGTATTATTAGTAGGCCATAGCTGTACAAGTCTCAAAAAACAAATAATAAATCTCTATAGGCGTTAGATGAGAAGTTGCCAGAACATTACAGAAATTTTGTTACCTTGTTAACCCCGAGCAGACTGAGGCAGGCATCACATTGCAGGTGGGATATATCTGTCATCTAAAATCAGGTTTAGGAGACTGCAGTACTTGTTGAGGACTCAGTATCATTAAAAATCTAATTCTACATGACTAATATTCCAGTGGAGGAAGTAGCGGAGAGGAGGGTGTTGTCCAAGCTCACATCCATCATGGACAACACCTTCCACCCCCTGCACCAGACTGTAGAGGAGCTGAGCAGCTCCTTTAGTGACAGACTTAGACATCCTGTCTTTAAAAAGGAGCGCTACCGCAGGTCAATCATCCATGCTGCTATCAGACTATACAATGCTGCACTATAACTGTAATGATAACGTCATTATAGCTGTTACTACAACTGTAACTATAACTGTAATAACTAACGTGCAATTCTATTTAATACACTGTGCAATAATCCTGAAAGAAGTGACTTCTTCTGCTTCTGCCACCTGAATATATGTCAATACACATGTATATAAGTCACCGTGAATGTACATAAGACATCCTCTGCCTTATTTCTATTTCGTATTTTTTATTCTTAGTTTTCTTATGTACTTCTTTTTTTTGATCCACTGTATAAAAACGAGGACACACTGTATATAACTGATGCACCCTGTCCTACTTTTGGTACTTTTGGCACCTTCTTCTGATTATTGATTACTGAGCCAATGTGACAAGTGAATTTCTCCAATGTGAGATCAATAAAGCTTATCTTATGTTATCTTATCTTATCTTATCTTATCTTATCTTATCTTATGCACCTACACTTTGTTGCCTTTTTTCACCACCCATAGAATGTAATTTGGAAACCTTGACGATACTTGACAAGAACAAATAACCCAGTTGGAAAGTTGAAATTGTCTGTGAGATTTTTACAGTTTCTATTAAACTTGAGGTAACCAGATAGTCTAATTCAACAGCTAACAAAGAAGTCTGACCTAGACCTGAAATCGTGTGTTTAAGCTACATCATAATTTTTGTGCTTTGAACACTGTTTAATATGGATCGCACCGTGTCTTACCTCTGTACCTTTCATCCACCTGTCATTCAGCTGTCGGTTTCTTGTGACAGGCATTCTCGTTTAGTGTGTCCATTCAAATAGAAAGGAAATTGTGCAAAAAAAAATTGTTTTTTAAGTCCTTTAGAACGTAGATATTATGAATGAGTCTGGAAATAGGGTCTACATCTCACAGAGTTTTATTCGGTGTAACTTGTGAGTTTCAGTGTTGCTTACAACCTGTTGTATATTCTTGAACATGGAGAAAATCTTTAAATATAAATGACCAAAGTCAAGTTTACACTTGGTGAGAATGCGCAGGCCAGCTAAATTTCAACTCAGGTTCCACATGGAAACAAAAGGCAAAAGTTATGTCGGCATACATTTGAGCTAGCATAGCTTTGCTAAGCTATAACTTGTGTGGAAAATAAGATCCAGACATAAAAACAGCTCCCTTAGAATTTATTTAATTCAGCTAAATCTGCAATAAAAGCTCACAGATGGTAAACAGAGGCAAAGATCTCTGGAGCATTCCATTCAATAAGTCATTTTTATGAATTGCTGATTCCTAGCGCACCATTTATGGAAATGAAATTAATGTAAATGACCGCATGCATCACAGGTAAACAACAGGAGCAGCTAATGGTCTGTCAGGTGAAATGAAGCGTAGAGCACACTTTGAAGTATGGTCATGCGGGCAAAAGATGTACGAGTTTTAATGCTTAGTCGTGCAAATACTAATGCGGAAACTTTCACAAAGTAAGAAATAATTCAGCAGTGAATTTATTATGGTGGGTTTAGGTACAGTGCCTTGCAAGAGTACTTATTTAAATTTGTTCATGTAGCAACCCAAAAGTTCAATGGATTTTAGTTAGCATTTTATCTAAAAGTACAACATAATAAAATAAAAGCATAACTAAAAATAATTGAAGTAAAGCAAAGCGTTACATATACTTTTTTTTATACTTTTTTTATTAACGTCTGAAAAGTGTGGCGTGTGCATGTAGTCAGGGCCCCATATTTACAGATGCATTTCACTGCAAATACAGCACAGAGTGCAATTTTGGTCTTGTGTGAACCAAGCTTGGGATGTGATCTATAAACCAACCTTGCTTAAAGATTATCAGGGTCAGCCTCTGCTTACTAGTCAGTTTACCATTTAATTCCAATTAACAAAGAAAGGTTTGCTGTAAAACATGACAAAATGTGAAAAGTTCAAGGTGTATGAGTACCTTAAAAGGTAGTACATTTGGTAAGCAGGTAGACAACTCTAAACAGACCTTACACCGTGTCTCTGTTTGCCTTACTAACTTTCCTGTTGTTGCTGCATGAAAGGGAACCTTTACCTGAACACAAAAAAAATACAATGCATGTTTTTTTTAGTCTGCACCTCAGCTATACTTGTCTCTGCAAGGTTTTCGCTTCTCAGCCACAGACGTGACACCTGAACATTTGCATGACAAGAAAAGGGAACATAGGGCCTTATTGATATTCTTCTCCTATATGTGAATTTCCCCCCTCAGTTCTACTTGCGGGCCCTGCTAACCAGGGGACAAATAATTGTAAGGAATCTTGCTCCTGCTTCCTTCTCGCGCTTCTTCTTAGCAGTAATGATGCAAAGTCTTTTGAGGTGAAACCAGGCAAGGGAACCAATTAGGGAATCTGAATTTAGCTGGCTTCAGAGGGGGAAAGGTAGGAGGACCAGTGCTGTACTTTGTTAGGTAATAACACAAAAATTAGCCTCTAACAGAATGCCGATGATCTCGGCAGAGTTGACTTCGGAGGAATGTTCTGTGCATAAATTTGCAGGAGAGGATGGAACCAAGTTGTACTAATTGCTTGATCACAAAGAACAGACGATGGGAAGTAACGGGATTTTTGTCATCGTGAGGTGGTTAATCCTCTAAATCAAGTCAAACATGCAGCCTCACTCCCTCCACAAAGAGCAAAAATCAATTACTGATGCAAAAAAAACATTATCAGGGTTTCTGGAAATCTTTGGAACAAATGGGTCAACATCTTGCTTTGCATGAATAATGGCAAACTGCTTGGACTTTCTGCTCTCGTCTTCGCTACCCTGCTGTCTCGCTTCTTCTCGACTCCCTCGCTGCCAATCGCTTTCTCTCTTTGCAGGCGCGCAGAAATGAATGCCTCAGCTGCAAATTTCCATGAGGCTTGTGAAACGAGAGCTTGAAACAAAGACTGCAGCTGTGTTTTTGAAGTGAGGGAAGCCTTTCTCTCTCGGGAACAACTTGTGGAGCTGTCGTTTTCCCCCCACCACCACCCCCTCCTGTTCCTTCATTGTCGCGCCCTGGTTAGCAGTTAGCTTTCTTTGCTGAAAGATTTGCCTCCTTCCAACTTCACCCATGCTCATTATTCTCACAGTAAGGCCTGTGGCTAAACACACAGGGAATATTGATTAAAGTTAAAGGAAAATAATCTGGAGCAAGCAAATGAGTGGTAGGGGGTTGACAGAGACCAGTACAATTTAATTTCAAATATGAATAATAGTTGGCAGGCACAATCAGCGTTTCTTCCTAAAATAAGATGTATTGGCAGCGTATCGACCTATTATGCCGCCTCCCTGGAATAGGAAGAGAAAACGCTAAGAGTGCAATTTTTCTCTTGCCCATAGGCATAAAGCCTCTGTTTAAGTTCATCTGACTATAAGTATTTCCAATATTTTAGACCATGTCAGCCTTTGAAAATATTTCTAAAAATATGTTATAACACAGCTCATTTTACAGTAAATCAGACTGTTTTAAAACTGTAGCTCAGCTAGAACTGGACACATATCTTTGCAACACACACACACACACAAGTACCACCACGGACTGCAGCTGGGGGCTTTCCTTCACATGAATTTGTACCTTTGCGTAAAAGGTTAACATGAAATGTAAAAAAGTATGCATCAACTAAAAACAATGACAGTAAGGGTTTATATGGTTATTGATATAATACTGAATTTGGATCTGAATTTTAATAACTAGACTTAAAAAAACATTCAGAATAAATCACCCAGTCATAATTTCAAGTGTTTAGTGAGCAGAATATTGTTCCGTTTAACTGTTTTATTCTTAAAAAAAAAATAAAAAAAATCAAACAACCGGACTTCTATTCTGAAGCTGAAGACGTTTTGCTTCCCATCCAGGAAGTTCTCTCAGTTCAATATGTAGAGTAGTGTAGTGTAGTGTGGAGTTCCAAGTTTTATAAACATGCTGGCGAGGACTCGTTGGAGTTTAGATTTGCATGTAGATTAACCTCGAACTCATCGCCCCTCACAATGGAGAGTCGCTACGCTCATTGTTTGCCTGGCTCACAGGAGCAATGTTGTGGTCACATGCATGGATTTGTTAATTGGGGTTAATCAAAACTATGGCTGTGTTGTACGTTTTTGAAAGTTAAAACCTGTTAAATAATTGACCTGTTTGCGCTAACCCCAGGTTCTTTTATCTGATAATGTGGTGTTTCTATTGTTTCTATTGTAGACTTGGAACCATAACTATATTTTAAAATATATAATATAAAAGGCAGAGGGATGTTTACAGCATCAGTACTGGACTCACACACATCAACGCAACAGGTGCCAAAGAGGCTTCCATCACCCCTCTCTTAAACCATCTGTCTTCTTTGTCCAAAATGTGAACAATTTGGTCCTCAAAAGAGTGTCCTTTATCCTCAAGGTGGAGGTGGACAGCTGAGTCTTGTCCTGAGGAGGTAGCTCTCCTGTGTTGAGCCATGCGTCTGTGGAGAGGTTGTTTGGTTTCTCCAATATAAAGATCAGAACATTCCTCACTGCACTAAACCGCATACACCGCTCATCTTAGGTTTAGGGATTCTGTCCTTAGGATGGACCAGCCTCTGTCTGAGGGTCCTGTTGAGTTTGAAATGTACTGGGATTTTGTGTTTATAGAAAATCCTTGAGGTTTTCAGAGAGTCTAGCAACATATGGGATGACAAAATCATTGTCATCCCACGACAATGGCCTTTCCGGCAGATCTATGAAGCTTCGAACTCCACAATCCTCCAGACATTTTGAATTTTGAAAGCTTCCTGGATAGGAAGCAAAACATTTTTAGCTTCAGAATAGACTTTCAGTTGTTTTATTTTTTAACCGTTTTTTTATTGATTATGACCAAGATGATTTAGAATATTCACCAACAAATGTTCTGCTCTAAATCACTAAGGCTAACTATCCTATAGCGGGTTCATTTACGCATACTGCAGTTTATATATATAAATAAAACAGATCAAGACAAAATCTTTGTGCCAAGAAGCATGGAGCCTGACCAGGTATACTTGAAATATTTCGAGGAGATTTGAGGTAAGTTGCAAAGTGTAACAAACAGCTGTTTTTATTGATTGAATTTTAGATTATTTTTTGTTTTGTTTTCGTTCAACTCCACCACACAAGGCCAGAGGTCAGAAATAACTCTCTGCATGCCAGTGTCAATGCCAAAATCAATACCATTCCGTGCTGTTCCTCAACCAAATCAACATATTGTGGAATGTGTGGCCTTGCTGTGGGGAAGGTGGCAGAGGGGACAACCAAGCTCGGAGCGGAGGCAGAGGAGAAAGGGAAGATCTTCAAAGTGTCTGCTTTACAAGTCTGATGTATTCTCGCTAGCTGGGTTAAACTCCTTTATGTCTCATTAGGCTGCGATTTTTGGACCGGGCCTTTGTGCACTGGACATATTCTGTTTGAAATGCAAGCAGGGAGATGGATCTCTGAGCTGTCAATGTACCCTGTGGGCTCTGGCTTTGTTAGGAAAAAGCAAAAGGATCACGTGTCACGCCGTGCTTTCTTTTAGAATATATTTATCATGACAATGATTTTGTTGGACACAAATATCCATTTGTGTTGTTAAATCTGAGCTGTGCTGTTTTCAATTACTAAAACAAAAGGATGCTGGTTTTGTTGTTATTTAGTGTGATTGATACTCATCTTTATTTATGCCAAACTCACCTTCAGCAACTACACAGGGTTAAAAGAACCCAAACTGCAAGATCCTGAGGCCTGTGTCTCGTATGTATTGATTTGTGCCGGTCTGCATGAATTGCTATGTTGTTCCTGTAAAAGAGCGAAAACTATTGCTGATGAACGGTGTGTGGCCGAATGCGGCTTCAAAAAAATTGCACACCAATATGTAAAAGGTGACTTATAAGCTGCTTTCATGCGATTTCTTCTCTGGTCACATTTTGGCTTCTCAAGAACCACGTTTTATATGTGTCTAAATATGAAAAAAATTAAGCGTATTTTACACAACATCATTTTTACTCCTGTTTTTTGTACGTGTTCATTGTTTATGATGAGACCCAGTTCCCATGGTGCATGGGAAATGTGATGAAGGTTGTAAAAATGTGTTTGCCTGTGCTAAAAGACCAGGAATGTTATGTAACCATGTAGATTTGTATCTTTGTGTTGATTCTATAAAATATTTTAGCAATATAAGACTTTTTTTTTTGGAAACATCGATGCTACACAAGGCATGATTGTTTGGCTTGTCCTAGCCATAGAAAGACAGGGAGCAGCAGCAACAGATTTATAATGTCAAATATTTATGCCTCTGGTCTTTGGGGGAAAATAAATATATTTGACACCAAATTAATCTGTAGATGTTATGAGCTAGAAATCTTCAAGTCCAACAACTTAACCCTTTGTTATAATAATGTGTTTGCCTAGTCAAACAGGATATTATTTCCTCTCTGGGACTGCATAAAATATTCTGCATGTTCTAAAAATGTGCAAAATAGCCCGTTGAAGCGGAGTATTAAATGCGCAGTGTGATCAGAAAAAGCAACAAAGAAAGAGAAGACAATGGCAGAAATCAGCAGAACTTTTCCATTTACATGCAATGTTTTGTTTGGCTGTACAGATTACTTCCATTTACTGCAGTTTCTCTTTTTCTATCTCCTTCCAAGAATGCAATTTATTAAGATTTCCCCCACCATCACCTTGTTTGCCATTGTCTGAAACCTTCCCTTAAATTTGGAGTACAGTCCCCAAGGTATCAATTATTGCACCAGCCCTCTTTATGTTCACTCTGGGTTCATGGTGTTTTTTTGCTTACAAATGATGCCATTACATTTCATTGTTATGCAGATGAAAAACGTTTATGCACCAACAAATGACCCTCAATCGGAAACCTGGGACGTATTCTAGGAAACAGTTAAAACCTCAACAAAACAGATCAATTATGTCCTCAGAGCTGGCATTTTTAGTTAAGAATGATTGCCGAGATGAACCCAGTTGTTTCTCTTGCTGACCTTGAAAAAGTCACACACATATTCATTTTTAGTTTGTCTTGACTGTTGAAATATTCTTTACGTTGGCATTAGATTGTCAGATTGGTGGACTACAGTCGGTCCAAATTGCTGTAGCTGGACTTTTAATTGACAGTAAGATCGTATTTACTCTATTTTGGCTTCTTTTGCACTGGCTGCCTGTTAGTTTTGGAAGGTTTGCTTAACAGTTGCTTCTTGTTTTTTCTAGGTCAACACTGAAACAGAGAGGACTGGGTTTTTGTGGTGGATGATACAAAATTATAGAACAAATTGCCCTTATAAAAGGACTGCCCTAAAACGTATCACTTTTAAAAAGCATCTCCATTCATGAGCATCTAAGCTGATGATGATTTGTGTGATTGTATTCTGTTGACTTATATTTTATGACTTATACATTACTTTCTTCAGTTTTATAGATAAACTGAAGCTTGAATGAAAATGAATATCAAAAAAGTAAATTACACAAATAATTGCAATAACTTGAGCATTGTCCAACTTTCTTATTTTCTTATTTCCTGTTTTAGTTGTTAAATTTCCTCCGTGTTTGGATTGACTTTGATATAACAAATTTTCATTTCTTCTAAAGATATGGACACTAAACAAACCATGCTGAAAAAAATGGGTTAATATAGAAAATATTACAAGTTCCAATTAAACTGGTAAGACATAGTGTACCTGCCCTTTAGATCCCCTCACAGTTCATGTGGCTGTGGTCTTCACTAGTTGCACAAAGCCACCTACTCATTTATTCCCATTTAATAATAAGATTTTTAATTGAGCTCAAAATAGGTTTGTGCTGACCATAGAAGGATTTCTTCTCTGATTTTACGTCATCTGACATTACAGCTTGAAAGAGAGTCCAGACTCATGCGCACTGGGAAATTATTCAATAAGTATCCTGGCTCCCCGCAAAAATGCATGTAAAGTCATTTCAATAAGTAGTTATTTTTGGATGCTTGCATCAAGTGATCCAAATGCAACAACTGAATGAGCTAAAAGAAAACAGCTATGATAGTTTGCATATACAATCACACCTAAAATGAACTAGAAGAATAATTAGTATTTTCACATTGTATTCTTATACTGTTTCAGCAACTATGGACGAAAATGGCATATACATTTTTGTTCGAAATTTCAAAGTTTCTAAAGAGTGAGTAAACCCCCAAAATTATTTTAATACCTTTTGTTTGCATACGACCAAATGCACTGGGAACACTATTAATTATATTCCAAATAAAAACACAAAGTAAAAACAAACTCCTTCATGTATTGCATAAACTAAATAGAAAACACTGGGAGATTTAGCTATGAACTCCTTCATTAACATTTAGTTGTATAAGAAATGTTTTCGAGAGATGCCTCAAATCAGCGTTGCATGGAGTTGATCACCTTCTGGAGGAACTTGTGAACAGGTATTTACCGGATAATTGGACTACATTACACGATCCTGCTACGTTTCCTGGTTTGGCACAAAAACGGTGCATTTGGTGTAACCCCACAAGTTTTCTACAGGACTGGTGTCCAGGGATTGTGCTTGATTCGCCGGGAGGTTGATATAATGGTCTGGAAACAAGATAGTGCTTGTTGTGTTTCAGGTGCTCATTTTGGAGAAACTCCCATTTCTATAGCTTGAGGCAATATCACCTCAACAAGGGTTCTATGTGATCAAACTGGTCAGTGGTCCATACTATGTGATAAATACAGTAGCTCATTGACATTATCTGAGAATCACCCCGTATCATGATGCCTGAGCCACCATGCTTGACAATATATCGCAGCTGGAGCTCAATGTGTGGTGATTGCCCTATAAACTGGCTACGAACCCCCCACTCAGTAAATAAATAAATCTTGCTTTCATATATATGTAAAAACGTTGTGCCACTGTGTTCTTTTCCATAGCTCTCTGGTCTTTGTTTTCATTCCAGATCAGTTTAGCTGAGTAAACGATCATTTCATATGCTTTTCTCTGTATTTTCTCCTCTCCAATCAACTTTTTAATTCAAAGAATAAATTACTCCTTTCAGTCAAATCACACAATCAGCAGCATATATGCCCCAACTATTGGCTCCCTTTGTGTTCTATCACTTTGCACCTACTACTAAATTATTTGCCATTTACAAATATAGTTTCAACCAAATAGAAAGCTTAATCTAGTTAATAATGTTGGGCTGCTATAATTTCAGTGCCACTTTCAGGCTTTACCAGATACTTTTTACTTCGCTGGATAATGATTTCATTTTGTTTGGCTTCCTTAACGTTCCTTTTTTTTTAATGAGCCATTTTCCGTTGTGGCCCTGGTTCAACTCTGCTTCTCACCTTACAGCCCTCACATCTTTGCAGGTCCTTACTGCACATTTCTCTACAGTATCTACAGTGACTCATTTGCCATCTTTAAAAAAAAAAAAAAAAAAAAAAAGGATAAAAATCAAAGCTGTGGTAAAAAAAAGCCAAGACACACGTTAGTACAAAAAAATCCTCTAAATGCCGCACAAATCATTTATCGCGAACAAACTTATACATGCTTCACCCAGCCAGCGGGGGATGGGTGATGTGAAATATTGATGAGGAGGGAAAGGAAGCGTGGCATGAAATTTACATGAGTTTATGAATGAAATATCTGTGGAGGTATTAAGGATATCGGTGGAGGTATTAAGGAGACAGGACGATTCTCCCCGACCACCTGCCATCATCAGGCAAATTCACTACAACCTTTCCGTCCATTTTAAACCAAAGCTGCACTTACAGCATACCTGCGGCTGCAATCAGACACTGGAAGATGTGCAATGGAGACGCTGACAACGTGGAATACTAATGACGGGCAGGATTCCGGGATGAAATAAATCACACCGAAAGATGTTGCGTGACCTGCTCGACTTATGCAAAAAGGCTTGTGTATCTTCGCTGAGGGCGTTTGCGGTGAGAGTTTATTAAACTAACACACAGCGCTCACAACCATCCCAATGTTCACGAGCATTTTTCTCAGCTGTCAGTCAGTGACAGATGTAAATTAGGCTGAAAACGCTGGAGCAATGTATCTCAGAGCCATTCTACAGAAACATATGGTTTCTAAGAAACCAAGCAAGAAATATCATTAAATTGAGTGAGCAAATTACAATAGATGGAGTTCTGTTAGTCTCTCCCCTTTTTTTTGTGAAGAGAGTAATTTCCTCTATTTCATATGCTGGGCTGAATTTGCAAATGGTAGTGCTGTGCCACCATATTTGTCTGAAAGTGAGATGTCAATAATTGGAAAAAAAAAAAGGTACATTGAGTTTTTGTAGTTTGCCAAATTTTGAAACGTTGTGTGAACTTACTCTTTTCTTTAGCTTTGATTTATCTGTGATGGGCTAAGTTCATTAGCCGCAATCACTGAGGCTTGTCAGAACCGCACTAAAGTGATTTTGTTAATGACTCTGGAGATGGATCATCCTGATGTATGTGGGCGTCTCGAAAGGAAAACAGAGTAATGTGGCTGCACTCAAGACTTGGGTCTCCATTGGCTCGGTGAATGCTCTCAGAGAATAGTCAACACCTTCTCATTAAAGTGGGCAACATCCGAAAAACACACAGCACCATAATCGCCTTGTTTGTAAAAGGCAGAATCCCTGAAATATGCAAAGCCCTATCAAAGCAAATCATTTCACAGGGAGAAAATGAATATATTTGAAGCCTCTGAAAAGAGCCTTGCCTACTGTTGGAATTTGAAACATTTTAGTTATTCTATTGCTTATTTACAGTTCTCATCAAAGTGATATCGATCAAAATAAAAGATAACCTGAGTAATGAATACAAAAAGTAGTTTTCCAGAGCAACTGTTCCATTTGTAAAAATGTAGTTATCTACTAAAAGTGATTTGTAAATCCCAGTGGAGAAGTTGGGTCCACTCATCTTATCTTGTTTAATTCTGCCAAATTTATGTATTTTTGAGCATGTATGACCTGTCTAATTTCACAGCTTCTCTACTGGATTTGAGTCAAGACTTAGCTGAATACAATTTTTTCTGCCATTTTTTTAACCTAAGGTCACAAACTGATGGCGGAACAGCCTCCTTCAGTATTTTCTGGACACAGAGCAGAGTTCATGGCTCTATATAACCCTTTTTTCCTGAGCTTTTCCTGAGTTTGCCTTGCCCTTATGTAGCGCAGAAGGACCTGTAAGGTGTGCTTGTTCAAATTTTCAGGCTAAAGCTTGCTACATGCTCCACAACAACCACTAATTTTGTTCTTGCCAACCTGAGCAAGGACATGATAAAAGTCAGCTTTGGCTCTGTCTATTCATACTGACCAAAAAGCTCAGCTGCCAAAGTCCGCCCCACTATAACAAAGGGCACATCTGCTTTAAGAGTGTGGAAATTTGAGAAACACCAGAATAGCAAAGATGGCAGTACAAGCGGAGGAGAATTAATTAAACCACTATAGTTGAACAGCGCGACTACAGTGTTAAATTCGACAGATGTCTGAGGCATTCTCCACTTTTTCAACCTGAACGCGCCCCTGAAACCTCTATCCAATCACAATACAGCAGTCGGACAAGTCACTTCTCAAAAAAAATAAAAAAAAACTCAAAAGACCCACCCCTCATCCCCAAGACCATAGTCAGGGCTGTGAGACAATGATGACGTCATTCACTGCCTGAGCAAGAACAAATGTCTCAGTTCTTGCAGAGTATGTTGCAGGCTTTAGTCCACGGTTTTCTCAGAACTCCGTACTTTAATGATGTTTGCATTCACATTGGTACAAGTTTATTTTTTCTTAATGAATCCAAAAAAATAATTGCTTGAAAAAATGCAGCTTTAGCGAAAATTCAGACTGAAGAAACACTATTGCCTACCTCCATCAATCAGGGACTCATCCGCCTCCAACGCAAGCCAATCAGCTTTGAACTGCTCCTCCTCAAAGCCAATCAGCATCCTGGGTTCATCTTAAAAAGAACTCCACATCCTCATCTCGGCCTTGTCCTCAGCGAGCAAGCAGTGGCTGCGCGTGTCCGGTTTGGACTCTGTCGACCGGTTTCAAGAGACAATAACTTATCCTGAAATCCTCCTGCCATAGGAATACCGTCTAGCTGCACATCTTCCTTTCCAACCTCTGTTTTCGTCAGCTCCGGTTCCTGGCGCAAAGAACTCGCAAGCAACGCAGACGCGTCGCAACTCTGCCTAAGTTCCGGTCAGCTTCGCTTCATAGCGCGCCGGGGTCTTTCTCAAACTGATCCCGTGGGGCAGGCTCTTGGTTCGCGGATCCGCCGACTCATCCGGGACCTTCTCTGGTTCTCATCGGCTTTGCGGCGCCACCTTGCCGCTCGTCCCGGCCGCATCTTTTCAGCCGGATCTACTCTCTCATTCACTCGCTAATGCGTTCGGAGCCAGCTCAGGTAATATGTATTCACCCATGTTTGTTTTCGTTTTCTTCTTCTTCTGGTGTTGCCGGTAGCCACCGGGCTTGTGGTGGCATTGCTGCCACCTACTGGTTGGAGTATGAAGTGCATTTTAAAATTCAGCAATTGATACCAATCGTTATTAAACCGCTGCAACTCTGGTGCAATTTGGCATCCGCTTGGACTGGTCTGTATTGGGTTCAGACTTCTCATTTATGCTGACCAGGCCACTTCTGTCACTCTTGTCATTTCAATGTTTTGCCAATCAATTATTCAGGTGTTGTGAAATGATACATGTTAAAGTTATTTAAGGTTTAGTTAGTAGGTATTATCTGAATGTCAGCTGGGACCCTACGTACGGATGGCTGTGGGGGATGGTTTGAGTATTGGGCGATCTTTAACAGCAACTTGCTCATGTATTTAGGGATTGTCTATTTCTTCTTTTAGGTTCAAGGATTCATTCAAGATGAATAACCGGAGAGCATCACTGAAGGTGCTGTTGTCTGGTTGATACTATTTTCAATTACGGATCCTCTCTGCAGTTGTGAGGCTAACTAAAGCTACTAAGCAACGAGATCATCAGTCAGCAGGATGCAGTGCAGAATCTGAATTAAATTATTAAATTCATCCAAATGACATGGAATAAGCTAAATAGGTAATCGATTCATAACAGCATTTGGTATGCGTTTAGCACTCTACGTATTTATGAGCTAAGCAAACATTATCGATTATGTCTTAAGAAGTGTTAACCGTGTTTAATGGTCCTTCATTTTCTGGATGTTTTCTTCTTATAGATATTCTTTTCACTATTCCCAGTTATTTTCTCAAACTAAACCTGTCAGCCTGCATTGAGTTCTACGTATTGATCTTAACCTAGTTCCATGATGGCTTTTGCCTGCAGACAAGCTCTCGAATTCTGGATATCAGTTTCATTCTCATATCAGTTATTTCTGAGCGTCAGCTGCTTTCCTCGCTCGGTCACCTCAATCTCGCAGGTGCATCATTTCAAGAGTCACGTTTTTATTTCCAGGCAGCTTGAGCTCACTAATTCCGTTTCCTTCCCTCCTAGAACAGGATACTCTGGTTAAGAGTTGCTGTTCTGAACTTTCCTTCTGGTCTGGCATGCTTCCCGTCCGGATTTGGAACACACTTTCTATAATGTATTTTGTCTGTAGATGCGTTAAATTTTACGGATGTGCATCCGTAAGTTTTGGAGGATTCTAAAAACAGTTGGTTTGCAGATTCGTGAAATTGTCAAAGAAATCGTTAATCTTGTGACCTTTCATCTAGAGTTATTTCAGCATTCAGGATGTGAGCTGCGCAACAGCAGACGCTTGTGGAGCCCAATCGTAGGTGATGGCTATCATCAGCATGCCTCACATATCTGCTCTTACTTTTCATCTTAGCCGCCTAATGCTCATCTTAAAGGTAATCTAACTACGAATGCTGGTGGTGGATTCAATCTCATTCAAGTCTCATTAAGCCCGCGTCCTGTCCTGTTCATTCCCTCTTGGTCACTCATTCATTTATGTGCATCATCCCTAAGCATCCTCTGTTATTTATTCTGTCATCCAGGCGTCCCGTCATGCAGGCATCCTGTTGTTCTGTTCATTCTTTCATGGTCATTCATTTATTCATGTTCCCTGCCATGTTCCCCACTACGTTCCTTGCATACTCCTTGCATGCTTCCTGCATGCTCCCAGTGTGCTCCCTGTGTGTTCCCTGCCATGCTCCCTGCCATGCGGCCTTCCCTGCCATACTCTGCCATGTTTCCTTCTATGCTCCTTGCCGTGTTTCCTTCTACGCTCCCTGCCGTGTTTCCTTCTACGCTCCCTGCCGTGTTTCCTTCTACGCTCCTTGCCGTGTTTCCTTCTACGCTCCTTGCCGTGTTTCCTTCTACGCTCCTTGCCGTGTTTCCTTCTATGCTCCTTGCCGTGTTTCCTTCTACGCTCCCTGCACCGCGGCCTGCCCTGCCATGTGTTTCCTTCAATGCTCCTTGCCATGTGTTTCCTTCAATGCTCCTTGCCATGTGTTTCCTTCAATGCTCCTAGCCATGTGTTTCCTTCTATGCTCCTAGCCATGTGTTTCCTTCTATGCTCCTAGCCATGTGTTTCCTTCTATGCTCCTAGCCATGTGCTTCCTTCTATGCTCCTTGCCATGTGTTTCCTTCTACGCTCCCTGCAACGCGGCCTGCCCTGCCATGTGTTTCCTTCTATGCTCCTTGCCGTGTTTCCTTCTATGCTCCTTGCCATGTTTCCTTCTACGCTCCCTGCAACGCCCTCCTCCCTGCCATGAGGCCTGCCCTGCCATGTGTTTCGTTCCATGCGGCCTGCCCTGCCATGTGTTTCGTTCCATGCTCCTTGCCATGTGTTTCCTTCTATGCTTCTTGCCGTGTTTCCTTCTATGCTCCTTGCCGTGTTTCCTTCTATGCTCCTTGCCGTGTTTCCTTCTATGCTCCTTGCCATGTTTCCTTCTATGCTCCCTGCCATGTTTCCTTCTATGCTCCTTGACATGTTTCCTTCTATGCTCCTTGCGTGTTCCCTGCATTCTCAGCCATGCGTTCTCAGCCATGCGTTCTCAGCCATGCGTTCTCAGCCATGCGTTCTCTGCCATGCGTTCTCTGCCATACTCCCTGCGTTCTCTGCCATGCGTTCTCTGCCATACTCCCTGCGTTCTCTGCCATGCGTTCTCTGCCATACTCCCTGCGTTCTCTGCCATGCGTTCTCTGCCATGCGTTCTCTGCCATGCGTTCTCTGCCATGCGTTCTCTGCCATGCGTTCTCTGCCATGCGTTCTCTGCCATGCGTTCTCTGCCAAGCTCCCTGCGTTCTCTGCCATACCACCTGCGTTCTCTGCCATACCACCTGCGTTCTCTGCCATACCACCTGCGTTCTCTGCCATGCTCCTGTGTGTTCCCTGCCATATTTCCGGCCATGCTCCTGTGTGTTCCCTGCCATGTCCCCTGCATGCTGCCCGCCTTGCTCCCTGCCATGATTATTCATTCATCACGTGCATCAGCCCAAAACTGACCATTAAAATCACTTTCCACCTCTCCATCAACCTCACCTCATCTTTCCATTCATCTTGTTTAATCCTGGTAAGCCTTTGCAGCAATGGCCCTCTTTGCTAAGCTTTCACATATTTTCTCCTTCTTTACTCATCCTTCTCTCTGCCTTCTGAACTTGCTGACGCTCTGGCCTGGACCTCGGCATTTTTGGGGGGTGATTTCCCTATTCTCATACATCTGCTTATCTACGTTAAAGTATAAATCACCGTTTATGTTCCTGCCGAGGTCCGAGCGCCAAAGTTTAAACTATTGTATCAATAAATTCCTATCGCTTTTCTCTCTTTGTGAGTCTTTAGTTTGAAATGATGCTAAAGCGGAAATACAACCGAAGAACTCTTGCTTACTTCCATTCAATCAGAGGCTTGTCCGCCTCCGATGGAGCATTTGCTTCAAGCCACACCTCCTCGAAGCCCAATCATCCAGTGTTCACCTTAAACAGCAACTCCAAATCATCTCTCAGCCTGCTTTTGGCAAGCGCAAGAACCATTGCACTAATATCGTATTTCGCTTCAGACATTCCCCTTTGCAAGCCTTTCAGTTCCAAGTATCATCCCGTGACCGACCATCTCTATTCATGCACTTTACCATACACCTCACCTCATCTCCCCATTCATCTCACTCAACTTTGGTAGGCCTTCGCGGCAACCGGCCCTGTTTGGTAAGCCTTCGCAGCACTTTTCCTCTATAGCTCATCCCACTTGTCTCTGTTTTTAGTTTAATCCAAGTCTCATTGTCTTTCAACCATGCAGACGCATCGGCCTAGACCTCGGCAATTTTTGGGGGGAAATATCCCTATTCTCATACGCCTGCTAATGCATATTCAAGTATAATTCAGCGTGAATTTTTCCTGCCGAGGTCTGAGCGCCAAACTCTTAAAATATTGTATCAATAAAATTCTTCTAATTGCCTTTTCTTTCTGTGTGAGTTTTTCAGATTGAAATGCAGCTTTAGCGAAAATTCAAACTGAAGAAACACTATTGCCTACCTCCATCAATCAGGGACTCATCCGCCTCCAACGCAAGCCAATCAGCTTTGAACTGCTCCTCCTCAAAGCCAATCAGCATCCTGGGTTCATCTTAAAAAGAACTCCACATCCTCATCTCGGCCTTGTCCTCAGCGAGCAAGCAGTGGCTGCGCGTGTCCGGTTTGGACTCTGTCGACCGGTTTCCACCCACCTCCATCCCCTTCTCCACCATCGTACCAAGCTTCGCCTGGCTTCCTACGGTGCTCCTTCAACCTCGTTCCTATCAGAGTGTAATTCCTGCTGGACTCTCATGGAATTCCCAGCCACTCATTAAAACGGTCCGGCAGAAGACCGCCATGCTGAGCCTGGTTCTGCCAGAGGTTTCTTCCCAAGGGGGAGTTTTTCTCTCCAGTCGCTTCATGCTTGCTCATTATGGACAGTTCATGCAAACCTGTGTTTATCAAGTTGGACATCAAGCTCAAACAGATCATCATATGGACTGAACAAACTTTGCTTATCTCCACTCCACCACCAGTTTCAGACCCGGGGGGAAATATCCCTATTCTCATACGCCTGCTAATGCATATTCAAGTATAATTCAGCGTGAATTTTTCCTGCCGAGGTCTGAGCGCCAAACTCTTAAAATATTGTATCAATAAAATTCTTCTAATTGCCTTTTCTTTCTGTGTGAGTTTTTCAGATTGAAATATCTTGGGTAGTTTTTTTTTTATCCATTATATATATCACAAAATTTAGTATGTTGCTTACAATGAAATGCTTTAGCTGTTGCTTTCACACAGCACTAACTACAAATGATATTCATTTCCTTGAGTAGATCGTCTGGAGAGTGTAGGCCTTACAGAGGCTCATTTCTGCTATATTCATATACTACTGGTTCCCAGTGGCGCCACTACACCAGCTTAACCATTAAGCCACCTCAGTGATTTCTTGTCTTCATATAATAGGGCGGCAAAACAGACACAATCCAAATAGCTCTCCTAAGGAGCTTAGTTTGGCTGCAGCACTGTTGGTACAATTAATGTATTATTTAGAAGAAACAATGATTAGAACATGCACAACTCAACTTTTAGTGCACCACAGTATGGGATGTTGTCGTTTCCCCTGGCTTCTGGTGTGAAGGCAGATTACACGAGGAAGAAAATAAATGTGACAACACGCTGTGGAAAACTCTAAATATGTTCATGTTTCTTAATTCCCAAGCAAGAAAATGACACCAATTCATGACATAATTACAGAAATCCTTAAATATATGCATTCTCTCTCAGTAATAGCATTTGTGATAAACCTCTTTGTTGCAATACAATGCCATCGAAAATGTGGACAGGCTAGGGGTAGCTATTGATTTTTTACCACTGCAGAGTTTATCAGTTTGATTTGTTATTTGCTGCATCACAAAAGGCTCCCTGTTAAGATACTCATTAAAACTTGACAGAAAAAAATATATAATTATGAGATTTTCCACTTCTTGGAAGCACCTTGTAAAATTGTTGTGTGGCTACGAAAAAAAATGATCCAAGTGACCCTTAAATTGTTGAAAAAAAATCTTTGTTTCATGATGGAAAATCATAAGGAGTAAAATGAAGGTTTAAAGCAAGACATGGGAATATCATAAATTATTTGTGTTCCCATAAAAAGGTCACTGGAGGACATGTAAATGTATGTTGCAAATAACAATATACTACATTTTGAATTGTATTTTATTCTATTTTTTTTTAAATAAAATGAAATACAAGAATTATAAAAAGACTGAATAACCAAGAACTTTCTATGGTACCAAATTTCTTGACCACGCATGGAACATGAAAAGTCACCAGGTGCTCTGGAGCAGCTTCACTGTCTAACCCCAGGCTCACATTGAATGGGTTGGATATACGGTTGCGGTGCCGCAAGGAACCCAAATAATTTAAAGAAAACAATGTGTCAACTCACATCAGTTACATGGGGTTGTAGGTCCGGGGTTGTAGGTCCAGTTGACCCTCAGTTATGAACTTCTCTTCTGGCCTGTGCCATTTCTGCAGCCTGCAGCTGCAGCTGTTCCCCTAGGGGCAGTGTGAGTCGGGGTTTGCGGCAAACCGGAACTGGATCAGGAACTCAAACGAATGAACTCTGATTTATTTAAACTGCTTGAGGACGCAGAACATCGTTTCTCCAAACAATATTCTCTTTTGTGTTATTTTTGGTCTGATGCGTTTACTGACCCTTTGTCTCAAAAATCAACTGGGCTTGATTTTAAGTGAAGACAAAGTATATATCTGACGGCATTAATCATGTATTGTGATCTTTTATGCAAATTTGGCTTCACATACTGGAATATTTTCTTTGATAGAACAAACTAAATGTAATATGTTTAGAAGTACCTTTAAAAAAACACTAGATCGTTTACCACCAGTAGTGCATTTCTTTTCATGGAAAAAGTAGCTACAATGAAAGAATAAAGCTGGCTGAAAAAGTATGTATATCCATCTAAGGATTTAAAAAAAAAAATAAGATGCTGCAAAAATTAATAAAAAATAAATTCTGGGAATCCTGCAGGGAATACATCTGAGGTGATGAGAAGTGACTTGATAAGAATGAAGGCAATCAACTGATATTCACAAACGCTATAAGATGAAGACTAATTTTGACTAATTAGGGTATGTTCTGGAGCATTTTTATTTAGTTACGTAGAAACTCTCCAAAATAACCTAACTTAGTTGAAGAAAATGATATTTTCCATGCACAATACTCCAGTGCGTTTTAAACCCTAAACTGACACAGTGACACAGACAGTAACCAGGACACCCCCCAAGGATAAAACACCCAAACAACAGCTCAGTGATGCGGTATAAGCATCCCAGTGCTGGGTGGAATTTTCAGACATCCACATCAGTAAAACCACACTGCAGCTGCACAACAACGGTTCGACACTGAATAACTAGCTCATTGACGATTTCCCTCTGGCAGTTTTACAGCTAGTCACAGCTTGAGACATGACCGAAAAAACAAACTTGCATGCTGCGTTACATGTACGGGTCATTAACTGACAATGATATAAAACAATGAACTGGATGCAGGGTAGGGCCAGTGAGTCATGTGACCTTAACGGTCCTATTATTAGCAACGTTTTTCGTGTGATTGTTTAAACCACGGGTCTTCAACTCCAGCCCTCGGGGTCCGGTGCATCTGTGCTTCAACACACCTGAATCAAATAATCAGGTCATTAGCAGGACTTCGGGCATTTGATTTAGATTTGTTGGACCAGGGACACATCTAAAAGTTCCAGGACATTAGGCCCCGAGGACTGGAATTGAAGACCCCTGGTTTAGACCCTAGTTTATAAACTTTATTGATTCTCAGATGTTCAGAACAGATGAACCATACCGACATAGCAGGGAAACATCTTCAGGACACACGGGAGGAAGTCCAGTCTCCTTATGTTTAACCACTTTACAGTCGGCAACAGTGACGTTGGGAAAAGTGGATGAATTTACATATGCCTGGACTAAGGAGTAGCATTGCAAGACAGAAACCCATTTCTACAAAGAGAGGAACATTCATAACACTAATTTGGAGAGTGTTTACAATGTAGATTGGGCAAATATTAGTTCAACCTAGAAAGACTCACACAGACAGAAAAAAAGCAATTAAACCGATTTATTGACATAAATCAGTATGAGTGATTTGGTGCTCAGACCCCGGCAGAAGATGTGAAAGTTGCGAATTTTCCATTTTTAGGATTTAGTGAGGTCTTCCCCCGGGGTCCAGACACTGGTGGTGGAGGGGAGAAAGGAGCCAGGAGGATCCTGAGAGGGCGAGGGAAGAGATGGAGTGGAGGTGGGTCGAAGCTCAGCTAAGGAGCAGAAAAATCCATGGATGGAGGGCTTTTTAAGCAAAGTCTTGCAAGATGATGGGCTGGGGTAGGAAGATGACTTGAAGCTGATTGGCCGGGTCACAGGCCCATGACGAGACAGTTGGGGAACATGTGAGGCTTCCAGTCTGAATTTATGTCTAAAATTCATATGAAGAGTGACAGTATAGTAATAGCAAAAAATAAATGACCCCTTTTCTTCTTTATATTCAGTACCTATTTGTACAGAATTTGTCACATTAAACAGATTTGGCAAATTTAACAGGACTCTTTACCCTTTCGTTTCATTTTCATCCGAGAGTTTTGAGATAATTCCTTTTTAAAAAGTTTACTTCAACCGCATGCCCGTCAAAATTGGAGCACAGCGGCATTCGAAGAGGAGGACACTTTTCCGTGAAAGAACACCTGTCAGAACAGAACGATTTGAAGCGTCTAACCGCTGACAGTCTAATTCAGCCACGGTTTGGGCCAAAAGCATCACCTTGCCTGGAATGTAATTTGTAATTAGATGCACAACAGCAACTCAATAGTGCATGATTGCAGACCCCTTCTTAAATGCGTTCAACTCAGTGTTCAATCCACCAATCAGCATGACATGTTGGTGGTGGTACTTCCATTTCACATCATCATGAGGAAATCAGTTTGGGTTGTTTTTTTTCTTTTTTTTTTTTCTTTTGAAACAGCTTAGTATTATGTCACCACGCCTTATTAAAGATTCAACCGTCTGAAGGCTAAAGGTAATGATTGGATCTTTTGAGTAAAGAGCAGCATGTGGATAGCTTTTCTATTTCTTTTTTTTTTTTTTTTTTCCCCCAGAGGACTGTTGACACAAATGTGCAGATGTGTGCTGAAAGCTTTTGGTCTGCTTGTCGGCACTGATGGTGGGCGAATGTAATGAAGGATTCCTTGAAGTTTAGTTTGGACTCAAGGAAGACACTCAGTTTAAGATTATCACTTCTTTCTTCCTCACAAGCTATGTGGATTTTGAAAGAATATCTAAGTTTTAGGGTATAAGTATAACTTTAACTCTAAAGTTCCCATGAGATCACTACAAAAGGCAGTGTTGATCTGAATACAAGGGCAGCAATGATCATTTCAGATAAATGTGCACCTTTGTAGTTACATTTTTTTGCAGCCTTCTTACATACAGATATAGTTTTTTTTGATTTGCAGGTCTTACATTAAAGCAGGTTAGCGTGTTCAGGTGTCTGCCAAAGATTAGTCTTGTTTTCATAAATCATATTTTAGGTATTTTCTGCTTATATCAACATTTGAACAAATGTTCTTGACCTGCTGTAAAAACTATCTTCTAGCTAAAACTTAGATTTTTTCAAAGCAGATAAACAAAAACAAAAAAAATTAAAAAAATCTGATTTTGTTCACACAACAGCTTTAATAGTCATGCCTCCATCATACTGATACATACTAGCATATATAGAGGATGGGCTGTCCCTAACCTTAAAATATAAGTTTATTGTGATTTTAAATATGATTTTCCAGCAGGATTGTGTTTTAAAAAAGATGGCTTTTGCCAACCCAAGAGAAAACGATAATGCTCTTTTCTCTAGATTCTGGATTGACGGAAACATGGGTAGGTTTGAAAAGTAGAAAAAGTTGGACTTCTCCCAAATGACCAAACGTAGTCTCTCTGAACCACATTTTGCTCCAGGATTATAAAAGTAAGAAATGTCTATGTCCATATTTTTGCTCCATTAAATTTGTCAATAGCTGCTCGCTCTATGTGTTCTTAATTTATGTTTACCAAAACGAATTAGCGTCTGCATTGACTTAATTTTTCATGGTTTGAATAAAATGAACAGCAGATAAATTTCAGTATTTTGTCTTCTCTCCTTGCAGTCACAAGTGTAGCATTAGCTTGAAGTAACATTTTAGGGCTGGCAGATATTCAGTGATGTCACAGTTAGTGGCCTGAAAATATATATATATTTTTTTATATTGCATAATAGAAAAAATGTATGTCAATAGAAAACCTGGACTCATAGGGTGATTAAATTAAAGTAAAACTTGCACAGCGTGCAGTTGGTTGAAATACATATAAAAGCAAATCACTGACAGTGCCAGAAGTCCCAATAAGCGGTAGATGCAGAAAATCTGCGATGCATGTCAAAAATAAAAGAAATCCCTTCCTGATTAGAATGAAAAATTTACTCACTTCCCTCTGAGGACTGCTCTCATTTCATTTTCTGTCTGATAATTTCATTTTCCATTAGCATCTGGGTAGACCCAATTCCTAAAAATAACCGGAGCTTACGCACATTGCATTTATAATTCAAGCAGCTTGCACACAAAGATTTTTTTTTCTCTGACCTTAAATGGGAGGAATTGATTATTAATAGTAAATATTTATCCTTTCTGCTAAATTTTAGGTCAGAACATTGGACAGTGTGCGTTTCTGTGAGAAAAAGGTCCCTATAGATCCAGCGAATCCCCTTCAGAAGCTGCGTTCTGCTGGTTTAAGCCGTGTGATGCTGCATGCTGAGGTGTGTTGCTGTTTCAATTGAGCCGTCAGTGACACTGTGATCTGGAAGCAGAAAGTAAATCCGCCGCATCCCTCTGACTGGGCATGTACAGTGTGGCAGACTTCCTGTTTGTTTATTCAAAGCGTTGTCAGCTTGGAGTCTTCCCGAGCACTCTAGCCAAGGAGTAGGAGCAGCGGAGCATTCAAATGTTTACATCGACGGGGTGTGATACCCAGCTGACTGGCGGAATGCGGGATTTAGCTCAAACTCACACTGCGAAGATGGGTGTTGGGGATTCGACTCAAATGGAGATGTTTTCTAGCTGAAATAGACACTTACCGGAATTGTGATTCGAAATGTGTTCCCACGCTGGTAATAGGTGTAGCAAATGTGGCGTTAACAACAAGGCTGCAATTTACTTACTTCATAACTGATACCTTTCTTGCTAGTATATATTCAACACATAAAATAGATAAAGATGGATCTTGCGGGCACTATCAGGGACTTTAACAGCTCCATTTATTTGAATGAGCACACGCTTAAAGGCACGACACTCCTTAGAGGGGAAACGTCTTTATGAAACTCAAGACCAGTTGCCTGTGATGTTAAAAATATGGATGAACCTCCAAATCTGTTTTTTTTTTTTTTTTTTTAAAGACACAAACCGATAAGGGAAGCTGCCATGAGAACAGCAGCACGGACCTGCAAGAATATCTGGAGAATAACTGTTTGCTTCAATATTTGACTCTTTATCACATACGTCTCGGATAAAGAGTAGGGAGGCTTTTATGTGCAATCATAGGACAAGACAGTTCCTATTTCCTCACAATGTGATAGCTATGGAGAAGCTTTGCATTATAGCGTGGGCAAATATTATCATATCAAGATGTGGGATGATGATAGACTTGTAACCAAGAGGACTGAATGCATTTCTCACCTGCATATCTTGAAGTCATAATATAAATAACAATAATTAAAAGCTCAGCATTTAAAACACACTTTTTGGAGGCTGATGCTAAAGATTGTTCGTACAAACAGGAGAGTTTACTTCCTTCCTAATCAATCCTCACTCCAAAATTGAATTTAAGGTGTTCAGATTTAAAGGTGACTTTTTTACAACTGGTAAAACATCTGACTGTTCTTCTGATTAATAATTTAAAGGGATGCCAGGGAGACAACCCAGCCCACTCCATCAAGACCTCAAACACCCATTTAACGATAATATTAAGCAAACAATGCAGAATTTACGTTTTTCATGCACTGATTAATGAATAGGGAAATATTAAAATTCCACAGGAAGCTTCATGTTTCTGTATTAATTGTTTTATTTTATTTATCACCAACACTCCAAGCTAATGCTACACATGTGGCGACTGTAATAGAAGTCAAACTACTGAAGTATCTTAATTTTCAGAATGATGTTCATGTTCCATCTCTAATTGACCCTTTATATTATTATTGTACTCTGCATTTGATTGACTTATACAAAGCAGGGTTAAAATCTTAATAACACTTTGACTATTTTAATGCTTTCAGGGCAAAATAAACAATGACCCAGCATGACCTTCCCACATATCTACCACTGTAGTTTACATGCAATCCCACTGCTATTTGCCTAAATGTTACCACAATGATACAGCAATAAACCTCCTGCAAGGATAGAGATTCACTCACATTGGCATGTTGAATGCTTAGAGTGGCTCCCATGCTGGGGAAATCTGACATAATTTTTCATTAATTCAGCTAATAATTGTTTGACCATTCACAGGCACTCGAGAGTGTGTATGGAGCATTGAACCTAAAGCCTCAGATGATTAAAGGCTCTCAGACTGTGTGTACAGCATTTAATTTCCGACCAAGACGTTGAGCGCCAAGACGGTTGATAAAAATGTAACCTTCGTTGCCATTTTTCCCCTTGTATGGGAGATATGCGAGGGGGTTCCATCCTCTGCTTTTCATTGAATGACCAACACAAAAACTCAACAGTTAGCAGGTATTCACGAGTTGAAATCCCAGCAGTTTATTTTATTGGCTGCATCACTGTTTTAGAAAAGGACAGAAACATTATTCTGGACCTGTTTTTTTCTTGTTCTTTCTACAAATTAACATTTGCACTGCAGCACAACCATCTCTAGATCAAAGAATTTGGAAGAGTACTGGAGCCACATTCTCCTGAAATGGAATCAAGTTGCTTTGCAGTGTGAAACTTAAACGAGGCATACCTACAAAAGACATGAGGTTATTTGAACTGTTTATTGATTTTTTTTTTCTTAGCCAAACATTTGTACAAAGAAATGTTGCAAGTATTTTAAGTAGACCTCAGCACTATAGATATTGAACATATCCCATTAAAAAAGTTGTTTATTTGCAGCTACAACCAGATTCTGCAACAATGATCTAAATACTTTTTAAATTATGGTTTAAATTGTTATCCTAACCGAGCCTTCCACAAGTGGCTTTTATTCACTTCCACTGAGTTCTCGGCCACTAATCCTTCTCTTCTAACCACAGTGTTCCAGTGTTGCTCCAGTCAGTTTCTGTTCCAGCAACACCAGTTTATTATTAAACACAAATTTATACTTAAAGTGAAATCATGAATTAACTGTGATTAATACACTTTTTCTTTGGTTCAAGTTCTGCAGCCTAACACAATCCTTATTTACTGCTTGGTCTTTTGAATAAAGTAAAATAAAAATCAGTCACATAGAACCCTATACTCAACATGAAGTGGGCTAAACGATACCCAAGAACAACATAGTGCATCCTGATCTGAAGAACAAAAAGATATTCATGAATTGAGAAACACAAATCTTCTTAGAAGTCACAAGCCTCACAAAATTCCTCCAAGAGCGCACGGAAGACTCATCCATGGGTCACAAAAGAACCTGGTGCAACATCCAAAGCACTGCGGGCCTCACTCAGCTCAGTGTTCATGATTAAACATCAACAAAGGCGCCAGTCAAAACCGGCCTTCGTGGGTGAATCCCAACGCCAAAAGCACTGCTGTCTAAAAGTAGCACAACAGCCCATTAAATTAAGAGTAAACCTAACAGCATTCCCAAAAACAACATCACGGCCACAGTCGAACATTGTGATGTTCTGAGGAAAGTTTGTTGCTTCAGGATGTCGGTAGATGACATATTAGATGTAGACATCCAACGAGAAATCCTTGAGACAGCTCAAAAAAGCAACAAAAAAGGACCATAGTCAAATCTCCTTTACAATTTTGCATGTACTTAGATATTTATTTTTTATATGAAAACTTGTTCAGTCATCTGAAATACAGTATGCATGACACAATAATGGTAGAAATCTGTAAAGGGGCAAATACTTTTTCTAGCCTATTAGGGTGTAGTCATTTGACTGCTGACAGTGTTTGTCTAAAGCCAAAAAGCAATTCATTGTACGGCTGGATTTTGCTCCAAGTTAGCACACTTCATTGTTTACTAAGACATCACTGGATTCTTGCCCCAGTGCATCAATCAATAAACATAGCAGGGTGTGAATTGTAGAAAACATTTTTTTTTTTTCTTTGCTCATCTAAAAAGCAGATTTTCCGCCGAGGAATGTAAAAACCAACAAGGCGTGACGATGTCATCAAGTCAGACCTCGGTTAAGAGAAATTCAATTTTTTTTTTGCCCCCTTCCATTTTAATAAATGCATGTGTTGAATCATAGATTTTATCTCAAAGCAAGAAACGCAGCTAACATGCTTTAGGAAATGCTAAAAGATCACAAGGGCATGTTTAGGACCGGAAACATCAGATGCGGCGCATACATTAGCCTACGCAGCTGTGGTCACTTTGTGTGTTTAACAGATGACTTACAATGATTCCTTATCAGGCAAGTAAATTGCAGGGGAGTTAGAAGTCTTTGTGTGACGATCCAGCTGCAATTTTCCATTATACAATGCCCGCCCAATAGAGCATCCTTTTCTTATCGCTGTGAGTCCTGGCGAGAGTTTTTAAGATGTTCCCTTCCCTCCATCTAGTTCTTGTTGAGCTGTGAAGATAACAACCCCGCTCCTCCTTCTGACTGCCCCATTCCCGCTGACATATAATCACAAGCCTTGACAGAAGTGTGTATCTCTAAGCGCAGATTTTCATGCTTATAATAAGGGAGCATGGTACACACAAGGGTTGATGTGCATTTTTCCCTTTGATTGTGCCCTAGGCGGCTGCCACAGCACCAAGTGCCATAATGTATTTTCAAAGAGAGGAGCAGGATTCAACTAAAAGTCCAAGACTGAGGTGAAAGGAAAACGCATACGGCTGTCTGGAATGGTAGATGCTTTGCAAGAAGCCTTACACACTGTTCAAAAGATGGCCGATGTTTGGGGGTATAATTAGTTTCTTTTCAATGTGTTTTACCGGGACTGTATGGAAAAGACATCAGTGTATAATCGTGCCGAGGCAGGAGAAGGACAAGTGTCTTCAAACTGTATTACATATAAAATCTAAAAAGTGTAGCATGTTTAAGTGTTCAAGCTCCTTTCACTCTCCAGCGCCTGAGAATGAGAACTTTAGGAGACGAAAAGAGTCATGACGACCTAGGAAGACAACAGGTGAGGGACACCCACACACAGGAAGTCCTATCTTCAGTTTGCTTTGAGCAATGTGGAGTATTCAGCAAGAATGGGAATGAAGCTCATCTGGCCAGAATAGACAAAAAAATTAAAATAAAATAAAGGATTACCTGTAAAACGCTATGGATTACAGAAACTAAGGCTGCACATCATCCTACTCCCCACAGTTAAATATGGTGGTGGCAGCATCCCACTGCGAGGATGTTCTCCCTCCCATTGCCATCCTTTCTAATTCAACTTTATTTATTAACACTTTATAACAACCAGCACATGACCAAAGAGCGATACGGTAGCCATAAGCTGAAAAACAAAGACGTTCAAATAAAATGTAAAATTAAAAAAACACACAACTACGTAAACTAAAGCAATATAAAAACTAAAAATTGGTGAAATTCAACATGTCACATGGTGTCAAAGGCCACGATGAAAATATCAGCTTTCAGAAGGGGTTTAAAGATGGGGCTGCAACAAAAAGCATAGGTCTCTTCTAAATTAACACTCTTTTCTTGTCACATATAAGCATGCTACATACTCGGCGAGTACCGAGAAATTAGTTATGGTTGTCGGGGCGGCAAAAACAAGAAAAAGATTGTTTTGGCTCTGTTCGTACTTAATTAGAAGCTCCCCTCCTGGGTTTTCGAGAAAGCCCTCTTTGGGGGGTGGGGTTGTGCCCCGCTTGGGTAGGGTAGACGCTGTAAGTGAGCGGAAGTGGTGTTTTCAACCGCTTAAAGGCAACCAGAGTTGAGCAGGGCGACAGTGTTTAGTTCGACAAATGCTTGAGACATTTCACCTTGCCAACTTTAAACACATCCATCCAAATCCTGACCAATCACACAACAGTAGCCTGACACCCTGGGAGAAAGAAATTTCTGCCCAGATTTGTCGAGAACAAGCAGCGAGGATTTTTTTTTGCTTCTTGTGGAGTATGTTGCAGCCTTCAGGAGCAGCCAATCAGCTGACCTGATGGCAAGGCCATAGAGGACTTTGAAGGCCAATGGAGTCATTTTAAAATGACTTCTTAAAGGAATGGGCAGTCAGTAAAGTGAGGCTAGAATGGGGGAAATGTGCTTAAACTTCCAAGTACCAGGTAAAAGATGAGCTCCAGCGTTTCACGCCCTCTGGAGACAAGTGATGGGCTAAGTACTGACCACTATATAAAGTCCATTACAGTAATCCATCTGAGGGATAACAAAGGCACGGATTACTGTCCCAAGCGCTGCTTGAAATGAATTGCCCCTATTTTAGGCAGCTGCCTCAATTGGAGAAAGCTTAATTTAACAATTGCCTTAATCCGACTGTCAAATGTAAAAGCAGTGTCCACTATGACCCCCAGGTTTGTGACAACTAGCTTATTATAGTGGATCAAGGTAAAATAAAACACCTTTGGCATCTCACTAGGGTGTCCAAAAACCATCACCTTAGTCTTTTTTCATTTGTTTTTGTTCCCCCTTAGGGAGAATTAGAGTTTAAGTAGTTCATAACTTCTTAGCTTTCAGATGCCAGAGAAAATTATGCCGACAAGAATCTTTGAAAAGTTTTAAAATGTCCCGAGTCACGGCAGAAAAAGCTCAAAGTGCGCTCAAAGGGCAAAACATGGTGAATAAAGCTTGGATACAAAGGTTTAATTAGATGTTTTATTCAGCCATGTATGAATAGTTGCATATCTTGTTTTGTCATAGAGGTGGCCCAAAGTGAGCCATTCCCCATCACCTGCATGTCAAAAGTGCAGAGTTTGCCCTTTTAAAGCATGATGTAATGATGCTTTCCACCTCAGGCTGCCTCTTCTACACCGTTTCACTTGTGAGTTCAAACTCCGGTCAAGCTCAGTTCAAACACTGAACAACTGGTATCCCTGAAACAAGTTACCAGTGATGCCTAAGCAGCTCAGTTTCTTCCTTCCCTCACGGGTGTTTGTGAATATTCAGATACTTTATTGATGTTATGTTTACTTAATATTGTTTTTTTTTAGTTATTACAACACCTGATAACCTGTAGCTATGAACGTGATTTTTCTTACAGATGTTAGCATTAAGCTAGCTTGTTCAGCGCTAACATTTTGTAGGATTAAATATTCTTGCTACATTGAAATAGTTAAAGTAATTTATTGCACTCTGTTTAGTTGTACTTTCATGGATGTTTGAGCTTATATATTTTTTTAATCTTTTTTTATTAGTTTAATGTTTTCATTTGGGAGAAGGGAAGATTTTTCCCTTTATTTAAAAACGTGGTTTGGACTGTGCGTTTAGGAGGGAACAAGCTTAATTGTGTATGATTGTATAATTTAGGGATTATGTTTCTATATTTGTTTCTGAGAATAAAATCAACTATGCTACTAAAAGTTATATTATAAATCATGACCTTATGTATTTTTGACTTTTAATTAGTTATTCAACCTAAGTACACAGTAATTCTTGAGGAAAACTTGAATTTCCCAGTCAAAGTCCAAACCTGCTCAAATCCAAATGAGCATCTGTACCAGGACTTTAAAATAGCAATTTAAAAAGGATGTCCTTCCAGTTTTACTCAGTCTGAGCCATTTTGGAAAGAATATGGAAAAAGGTTTAACAGGTATGGATACTTTTCCAAAGCACTGTAAATAGGGGAAGTATTTGGTTGACAATGTTTTTTTTTTTTTTGTCCTGCTCACAGCATGATGCACAGGGGCCAGACACAGCTCAAGGTAATGCAATAACACTCAACAGCAAGCTCGCAAGCACATTTCTCCTGCTTTCCTATGTATGTATTCTCTTTCAGCCGCCCAAACTGCCAAGGCTGGCTCATCTGAACAGGATTTCTTATTCTGTTTGTGAAGTGACAGCTAAACTTATAGCGACATTTAACCATTTGGAGAAAACATCAATACGGCATCATTCCCCGCTTCTGCCAAGGGCTCCCTGTACCTGCCTTTATATAGATGGAAATGTCAAACAAAGATTGAGAATTTCCATCTCTATTGGCCCAGGCCTTTCCCGAACCAGATAAAATAACATGAGCAGGAACAAAGTGGTTATGTCGAAGCAAGAACTTAAAAAAAAAAAAAAAAAGAAAAAGAAATCTGCAGAGGATTTTCTCCACTGTCTGGACTCGTGCAATCTTGAAACAGTTCCTTTGACAGGATCACATCAAATTACTCTTCCTCAGATAAGATTACAATCCACCAGGTGAGGAAGCTAACAGTAAACGAAATAAAATCTCAACTCGGGTGTGTTTGCTTTCCAATGACCCACATCCACTGGGATCAATTGAAAATTGTTTTATGACTTAATAACCTTTTACCTCCAGTTCATAGATGAAAAGACATGAATCAATGTTGTGGTGTGCTCTGGCTTGTTCTACCGTCCGTTAATGAGCTTTTTTTATGTGGTTTGACTGGTGAAATTGCTTTATTGATTGTGGCACTATAAATAAAATCGATTAGTATTAAGTGACCCAACAAGATAATCAATATAATAATGAATAATAAAATTGGGATAAAATACACCAGTAAAATTTGTGAGTATAATAAAAGCAAAGAAAAAAAAAACAGGACAAAGCATTTGAAGATCATAAAAAAAAAAAATTGGGTAAAAGTAAAGGTTTTTAAGCCTGTTTTAAAGCATTTCAGAGTCTTTGGAGTCCTCAGAGGCAGAGTGGGAACATCCTAAGAAAGATTGCACATCAGCCCCCTGAGGCTTCTGCACTGTTGCTGCTGCGGTGTTTTCTGGGATTCTCCTCACAGACCCCCACAGATGCTTGAACTCGGGTGCTTACAGATATGCTTCCATACAGATAAACCTTAAAGTTAGCTTTGGCTGCCACTAAATAGAACTTGTACTTCGTGTAGTCTATTGTTACCTCCTTGGACTTACTTGTGTTCAGGATCAGGTTGTTCCTGGAACTCCACTGTGTGAGATTGCGGACCTCATCCCTGTAGTGCGACTCATCGCGGTTGGAGACGAGGCCCGCTGCGGTGGTGTCGTTGGCAAACTTCACCGCTGTGTTTGTGGGGTGGACAGCAGAACAGTCCTGGGTGAAGAGGGTGAAGAGAGCGGGGCTGAGGACACCATCCTGTGTACTTGTGTTGAGGATCAGTGGAGCAGATGTGTGTCCAGGAGTCAGTGGTGGTTCTACAATGAATAACTCCCCGGGCGAGAACCCATTCGAGCCCTCCCCCCGTATTAACTGCAGGTGTACCTTCAAATACAAACTAGACCTGAAATTGTAAACTAACATGATTTGGATCAGTCAGTCAGTGATCTGAATCACCCGGATGAAGCGGTTGAGAGCCTGCACTGGCTCTGATGATTGACCCCAACTTCTGAGAAGGTTAGTGGCTTTTATTCACTTCCACTGAGTTCTTGGCCACTAACCCTGCTCTTCTAACCACAGTGTTTCCAGTATTGTTCCATTCAGTTCCCGTTCCAGCAACACCAGTTTATTATGAATAAACATCTGTTCTCTGTGTCAGCTGAAATATTGGGTCTTGAGATTATGTTGATGCATTACAGACATATTGTATAGTAATGGTGATTAACTAGCACTGGATAGATCAGAATCAAACAACATTGGTTGACACAATTTGGATTAATTTGAACTGGATTTGTATTCCATGAAGTAGATACGAATTAGGACCAACTGCTTTGAGTAGAAGTTATTTTTTAATGAGCTGGTTCTAAAGGAACTGAAGTGAAACATCGAGTACCGTTATAAAACTGTTATTAAGAATATTTTTGCTTTGTGATGATTTGGTAAGAGAGCAATCATGGCATACAAATGCAAAATGTTCAGCTATTACAAAACGAAAGGCTGAATGTTTAATATGTTTTTAGAAACCATCTAACCGCCAAGATACAATGAAATGCATGAGCTTATCATTTATATTTATCCATAGATTTACCTGCATCACAATCGTAATAGAATTTACACAGTGATATTTTTAATGATGAGTTATTTATCGCAGCATACCGTTCAGTAAATTAGTCACAGGTTACACGTCAAATGGTTCCAAAAAAAATGTCTTTCATTTCAACTCAGTCTCTCATTGCATGGACATTTAGTGGCTATAAACCAAAGATCTGTGTGTGACACACCGCCATCACAAAGGATTATAATTGGACTTAGAAATATCTTTCAAGTTTGATCCATTCTGAACCTTGTGGCATTTAAAAAAAATTGTAAAGGAGATGCATTATTGATGGACGGATTTAAACAACAGCCCACGTTTACCTCTTTTACTACATACTAAACTTCAAACAGCTACTTCTGACCAAGACATAAGATTAAAATTAGATTTGCCAGATCCTATATTTTCCACTGCACTCTCCTGTCATCACACTGATACTGCGTGAACATGCTTTCTGAACTGATTGCTTTCACAGTTGGAAAGAGTACAACATCCAGAGGCATGGAGTTGTATCTCGACAGAGACAAGCAGTGATATTGATTAAGTGCCAAGCCAACAACAGCGGATATTTGACTTTAATCTTTGAACTATTTAAACTGCATTCCTGTATTCAAAGACAGATACTGTGTGATCTTCTTCAGAGATTTTGACTTTTCTATTTAGTCTATTTTACCATCGACTAAATTTGGCATCGACAAATCGACATTGTTGTTGTTGTTTTTTTTGCAGCTTTACACCAGTTCTGTGTGAATGGAACAGTTGCCCTCTTATGTATTCCAGTGGTTTGTTAAGCAACATGTGGACCATTTAAATCCACAGATAAAATTCAGTGCAATCAGCTGTTTTTTTCAAATTTTTTCTCCTTTCTCAAAAACTGGCCTGTGTAACTTGAGCAGGTTGGATCTGTCGCTGATCGTGTCATGTAACCTAGACATCAGGTGACCTAGAATTGCCACTGTTCGCTCTTGCAGAGGAACTTCAGCTGTCATCAGCTGTCTGAATGCAAAAAAAAAAAAAAAAACAGTCCACCTGGAAAATGACAAAGCAATAATTTTCATCTGTAACTTCAGTCCCAAAAAGTCCTGGAACCCTGCTCAACTCAAAGTCATGCAATCCGTCTTCTGAGAAAATGTCGAACTGATCATTGGCTTTTCGTAATATACAATTGTAACTTCAGAAACTCTTTGCAATCAACTGCAAACAATAATTTACAACTCAAAACCAACTGCTTTAAGATATACTGAGAGAGTTAAGCATAGGTTTAGTCATAAAGACAAATATCGAATCAGTTTAGAAAGCTGATTTGAGTGACTGGCTCATTTAATCATTGCAAAACTTTTTTTTTTTAATCCTGCCTTGTAGCCTTGACTTTTGGACAGCTGTTTTCCTAAACATCTTGGTGAAAAGCAAACCCAGAGAGGGGCATTAATTCATGCCAACATAAAATGCTAGTGATGCATTTGACTTCTGATCCAAGATTGAAGGTCAGTTGTTTGTACCGTTTAAAGCTCTGGGACCTGCTGTCTCCCCACGTAATTTTTCAAAAGTGGTCAGGGTTACGTGGAAAAAAAAAAGCAAAAAAAAAAAAAAGAAAGACTTATAAAATGTTTATGCTGCTAGGCAGGGGTAAAACTCCCTTGGATCTGCCAGTTACTGCTGCTAGCTGTTGTTTGAGTGCTTTCCAAGATGGCCAGTGCCTAGAGCGGAGAGAGAACCTTCATGTTTTTTTTGTGCTGTTCCAAATGTTTACATCTGCCAACAGTGGTCGGTGTTACTCCAACAGTAAGCTCTATCCTATTTTAAGATACTGTCATTCACTTGGGAACAGTACAGGGGATGGGTGGCTTGTATTGGACCATAGGAAGTAAAGGTCGAACCGGTAGCAAGTGTCCTCAAAGTACTGGAATGGTGGTAAAACTAAATTATTTGCATAAAAACAAATCCAAATAAGTAAATTAGATCTTTGTGAAACCCACAAATCATCTTCATCAACAATCTGCCTACTGTATGCTCTAACGTCTAAGTCTCAGAAGCTATATTTAATTGAATTGTAAAGATTATCCTCTATCTACCAAACCTCTGTGACTACTGGCAGCTACAGCCTCCACTAATAAGTGGGAATTGTATAACCCCTCGTTATTTGACCCAGGCACAGACTATTGGGCCAGATTCGCAGCTTGTCTCTTATACCTTGTTCAAACATGTCAGATCTCATTTGTGTATGTCACGTCAGCACGCGGAGAGGAAACAAGAGGGCCCAGAACGAAGCCAGATGGGTAACTACACATTTCACGTCATTTCATCAGTGTGTCCATTTCTATCAGCAGGCCGTGTTTGAAAGATAATTTTCGACTTTGTTTTCTTAATATTGATCCCAACAGATTACATGTTATTATGGCAATACTGTGCTATTACAAGTGCTTGAGTGATATGTGAATTTAAAAAGTTTTATGATATACTTGGTTAGGGTAACATGGTGTGTATTGACAGTTACTTTGATGTGGACCTTTTGAAAATGTTTCCTCGAAATTCATTGCAACCCTACCTGGAAGTTTGGAGTGACACTGTGTTTTCATTGGCTTTATAGCTTTAGCTTTTACAAAATAAATAACCCTTTCTCACACGTCAAAATAATCTCTGCGTGGTATGGGACGTGCTCTACTCCCTCCTGGAGCAAAACACTCACATCGCGTTGCTGCCACTTTACAGCTGGGATGATGCGTTCAGGCTTACGAACCTCCCCTTTTTCCTCCAAATGTAACAATTGCCTTTTTCGCCAAACAGTTGAATTTTAGTTTCATCAGACTATAGAACATGTTAACGAAAGATTTAGTCCCTTAGCTTGGATTAACCAAATTTGAGAATGTCCACAATTCCCTTCCTGATATATAGTTTTTTTCCTTTACATTTGTTCCATGATATCACACAAGGAAGCAGTAGCAGTATGTTTGATTTGTATTTTGAAAAATATTACACCTAAAATACATGTGTGTGTATGTGTGTGTGTGTGGGGGGGAATCCTCTTGAATGTTGTAAATACACTTATACACCAATAAGTCCATAACTTCATAGTTTGAGCTTTCTTAAAGAAGTTTAAAGCTATAGCAATGTCAGTGAATTTAAAGTTTTCATTTTCAAAAAAATACAATTTCCTAAAAATGTTCCTATTTATTTTGACATTTAGCAAACAGAAAAGAACAACAACTGGTAATTCTACCAGACTTAAAACACAAAATATTCAGTTTCATTTAATGTCAGATCGTGACAAAGAATGTTCAATGTGTTCTTATGAAGTAAAAGTAAACATGTTGTGGATCTGGTTCAACACTTACCATAGTGACATGACCGATAGAAGCAGAATCTTAGGTAATTCTTTCTGCTCCTCGCCCATAGGAGATGGTCAGATTTTATCCTCATCTGCTTAGTTGTGTTATGTACTTCATAGTCGATATGTTAACAGCAGCATACACCCCATTCCAGTTTGGAGGAGAACACTACTACTTAAAGTTGCAGGGGATTTTTTTTTAGAGAAAACCGTGGACTTGGCCTGAAAATTTTAACAAGCAGATTTTACAGGTCCCTCCTCTTTGCTTTCACGCTGCATTTTTGCAAATGGCAGTAGGACCACTGGGTCATAGATTATCCATCTCACATTTTACTGTCATGTGAATTTTAACAAATATGTAAAAAAAACAAAAAAAACATTATACAAAAGTTATTTGTTAAAGCTTTAATGAAATATAAATTCAATAATCACCCTCTATTTACTCTAAAATAAACAACATAGCAGGGTAAAGGTAGAAAAATCTGAGTGAAATCAAGAGCGTAAACAACAGCGTGGACATAATTTGTAACATAAGTGTTACTATACCTAATCACATTATATCTGCCTTGAAATTCAGTAGTACAAGGACATAAGCAGTTTCTAAGTGATAGCACTCTAGCATTGCCTTGATTTTTTAACTTCTTGACCTCAAAAATTCCTCTACATGAGTGGTCCAGTTCTGAAATGCCAAATATACAGAATATAGGCATGGGTGAGAAAGCACTACACAAATGCTACAACAATGATTAAAAAAAATCAGAACTTTGTGTAAGCAGATGCTCAGTCTACACTGATGAAGAGCGACTCACCTATTCATACTGAAGTGTTGAAGTGACAGCCTCCAGGCTTACTTTCTGATTACTTGAACTAAAAGCTACGTATTTGGTCACTTGGGGGAGTTCCTATGCCATAAAAGATGCATATATACAAATCAGAATGGTGATGTCTTAGCAAAATTATTTTATCCTTATTGGTGTCCCAACATGCATGCACTCCATAAAACAAGAGAGCATCAAAAGCGAACAACGCACTTAACAGCATGACAGATGTAAAATTTTCACAAAATGTGCTTCATTTCATAAAATTTAGACTGATGTTTTAAAAAAAATAAATAATCTCATATGTCGAGAAAACAGTGTGACATCTGCTTATATGTTGAATTAAATCAATAAATACTCAGTCATCCAGGATTGGCCTCGAATTCGGATGAAAATTCATCAGCGGCAATTCATTTTAGGTCATTAGTTCCCATCTTAAAGCAGAATTATTCCCACACTTCGATAAAGCTGGTGTAGTAAAGGCTCAATTATGCCTTTGCCAGGTAACTCATGAATAGTTACCTAGCGAATTGATAAAGCAAAGTGTAAAAAACAAAGACAGCCTGAAATTATAATTGCTGCCTGTCAGATTTCAACCTTGACGTTTGATGATGAGATCTGACTCCTTTTTTCAAAAAAAAAAAAAAAATTGCTACAAACACGAAACAGAAATGAAAATCTGTAAAAGTAAAACCAAGTTATAAAATGAATACTGAACATTGTTCATCTCAACTTTGTAAAGTAGGCAGTGAAGCAGCATCCTCAAAAAAACTAAAGAACAACCAGACACTTGTTTTTCCCCCTTTCCCCCCCCATCTGCTACAGATGTTTTTACTTAACTTCAAAGTTAGATGATTAAATATCCTGTAAAGCTGCTCACAGCATAATAAGCATCATGACATTCTTTGTGAGCAAGTTTAATGATGCATACGGACGCACTTGAATGCAGGATGAATGGGCAAAGCGAGATGTGGACGAGCCGAGAGGAAGGCGCATCGGGCATTTCGGAACATACTGTATCATTGATTTACATTCATCATGCTCAATCTACCTCAAACTCCTCATTGCCCGACCTGCGTGGCAAATGCAAAGCAGCCTCCCCTCATCTGCTGTCACCGCCGTGTTCGCAGACAGGGGTTAATGGGAACGGAGCACCATGTCATTGTAATGCCATGTATTGAGAAGACCTGCAGCTGGAAAGTTCAGAACAAGTGATGTTTACTCAGTAATACCTTAACAACATGTCACAGTGATTTGCCACTGCTCAGGTCAGATGGTAGAGAGTCATGGTGAAGTGTACGTCTCCCTAAAGGGAAGACATGCTAATGAACATACAGCTGGAGTCAAATGGTGCTTGGCTCATCAGTTCGGTGGATTAGCCTACAACTGTTTAAAACTTTTTTTTTTTTTTTTGCACTTTAGAATGGTCTACACCACAATAGACACTCTGCTGACAAGCTTTATGAAAATGCAGATTTCATTTTCCAGCAAAACCTGGCTCTTGTCCATACTGTAAAATGTATTAATTCCCACTTTAATAAGCATTGTATCGCTCTGCTATGTTTTAGCCAGCCATACGGTGTTCTCTAAACCCCTTACAGCATAGATGACAAAATCCAATCTTAATCCAGTTTTACATGCATCTCTGTTCCAACACAGCTGATTGAAATGGAACGGCCATCTTCAAGTCTAACCACAGATTCTCAATTGGATCGAGGTCTGGACTTTCATTTGGCCATTTCAACACATTTCAATCTTTCCGCATAAACCACTCGAGTGTTGCCCAGCAGTATGCTTTGGATTTTTGTTCTGCTGGAGGGTGAACCTTCGTCCAATTCTCAAATCACAGTTTAGACTGATGCAGATTGTGCTCGGGAATGTCCTGGTATTTAGCACCCTCCATCTTTCACTCAACCAGACCCAGTTTCCCAGTCCCTGCTGCTGAAAAACATCCCCACAGCATGATGCTGTCACAAAGTTTCTCCGCGGTTACGGTGTTATTGGGGTGAGGGGATGTGTTAGGTGCAGGCCAATCATACTCCGGTACTACATATCTTGTGTTGTAGCGGTGCCTAAGACTCCACACCCCTAGGACCTCAACAGCTATAGGCTGGTAGTACTAACATCATACCTGGGGAAGACCCTCGAGAGGTTTATTCTCAGGGATATTCACCCTCAGGTGAGGTCTTCACTGGATCCACTGCAGTTTGCAACCACTTGTTGCAGTGGATGCCGGATTATCTCACTGGTCGACCGTAGTATGTGAGACCACAGGGCTGTGTTTCTGACTGGCTGGTCTGCGGCATGGCAGCACCACAGGGAACATTCCGAAGTTTTCTGATGACTCTCCCATAGTAGATCTCACCAAGTTATAGTTGGTAATCCTGTTTAGATACACTTTTTGTTATATTGGGTAAAATTGTCCTTCCATCCTGAAAGTAGTAAATATATTATGTATTCAGAAAAAGGAGGTTAAAAAATTTTATTTTATGTGGGAGATGCATGCCTGCAAAAAACTCTAATGAATCTTTGTCATTCAGTCTGAAGGGCATGTATTTGTTAAAGTTTTGTCCCTGCTCTCACCCATAGACATCACATACTCACCCCAATCTGTCGCTCAAGTGCCGGGGGTGTCAACTTATCTATTGGTTGTCCCGAATTGATAATGTTTAGCACTCTAGTTCTGCACATTGTCAATCTGGGACTGTTTTATTTAAATCAGTCTGTGGAAAGGAGGAAATTTCAGTAGACCTCTGAGCTCATTGGGCGAAGCGAAACCTAGTGCCTGCCTACCAAAGTTTGGTTTAAGTCGATAACGGTATTACGACATTATGAGAAACCACAACCAGGTAAGCTAGTCAAGACAATATGTGCTGTTCTTCTTTCAAAAATGAAATTGTGGATTCTAACAAAACAGATGTGATTGAAGCAGCTACACGTGCATCCTCTTGCGCTGCCATGTTAATGTTGGTTTGGCAGGGTGCTCAATAGCTCTCACTTCTGTTGCATAGGTATGTCCCGCCTTGGTGTTGCAGCCTCTGAGGGCTTTGAGAAAAGAGAGTTATGCTTACAGATCATTCGAGTCTTCAATTGCACACAGGTAGACTTCATTTCACTAATTATGTGACTTTTGAATGTAATTAGCCGCACCAAAACCAAACCAACTAAAAAACACGGCACACCATTAAATGAATAACATGGCCCCAGTGAAGCATGGTGGGGCAGAATTGTCTTTTTTTCTCCAACTAAACTTGGAATCTTATTCAAGGTGGAGCACAAACAACTAAAAGTACACAAAACAAAGTGGACACAAAACATTATCAAGAATTACCCACAACATACACCCAAATCAACAAAACAATGACACTTTTGGAACGGTAAAGCTGCAGGCCAGACCTGAATACTATTAAAAATCAGTGTCGTAATTTATAGACATCTGTAACTAGCAGATACCCTAAAACAAATTGGACAAGTTTAAACCGTTTTTACAAAGAAGAGTTGGCAAATTTTGAAAAAAATAATATGTCCCTTGCTGAAAAACTACCAAAACAAATTCTGCAATATTAAAAAGTCTTTCAACTATTACAGTAGTCTCTGAGTGTCTCCAAGGCTACGTTCACACTGCAGATCTTGATGCTCAGTTCCAAATTTCTTTCTGAGGTGCCCGTTCATATTATTAATAGATGCAACCGCCGTCATACTGCTGTCTGAACAAGCAAAGCGACCTGAAAGTGCAGATAACGGAAGGAGACGTCACAGAGCAGCGCTTTGTTTGCGCAAGTAATGGTGAATGTAATTGTTTCTAGAAGTTATCAATAAAGTTTTGTTAAAAAAAAAACTTGAAAAGAAAAGAACGAACGCGGATTCTGGCTGACATCTCTCCTTGCTAATATAAGAAAGCTTTTGAGTAATGGGAACTGACAATATTAAGATCACGCCATAGCAAGATGAAGGAGGGTAAGAATGCAGCACAGCTGTTTTATGGAGCGCTAACTGCTAAAACTGGTGGGGGGGGGTCTGTTGGACAGGAGAATGAACATATGGCTGAGGTAAGAATGTTACATCGTGACAGTCAAGAATATGGCCTATTAATGATGGTTTACTAGCTGTTAATTGATGAAACATATTTAGCAGGACGATGTTGTTAAGTTGGGACATGTGGCTTGTTCTTGGAATTCTAAGTTTTGAGGTATAAACATTAATGATTCAGAATTAACCTTAGTGAGCTGCACTTAAAACTAATTCCGGTGAAGGCTGAAGTTTCACACTGCTGGTCTAATTTATTTTGTCAAAATTCAACAACCCAATACTCATCCGTCCGTCCGTCCGTCCGTTGTCTTCCGCTTATCCGGGGTCGGGTCGCGGGGGTAGCAGCTTCAGTAGGGAGGCCCAGACGTCCCTCTCCCCAGCCACTTGGGCCAGCTCCTCAGGAGGAACCCCAAGGCGTTCCCAGGCCAGCCGGGAGACATAGTCCCTCCAGCGTGTCCTGGGTCTCCCTCTGGGCCTCCTCCCGGTGGGACGTGCCCGGAACACCTCACCAGGGAGGCGTCCAGGAGGCATCCTGACCAGATGCCCGAGCCACCTCAACTGGCTCCTCTCGACGTGGAGGAGCAGCGGCTCTACTCTGAGTCCTCCCCGGATGACTGAGCTCCTCACCCTATCTCTAAGGGAGAGCCCAGACACACTACGGAGAAAACTCATTTCAGCCGCTTGTATCCGGGATCTCGTTCTTTTGGTCACGACCCAAAGCTCGTGACCATAGATGAGGGTAGGAACGTAGATCGACCGGTAAATCGAGAGCTTCGCGTTTTGGCTCAGCTCTCTCTTCACCACAACGGATCGGTACAGCGCCCGCTTCACAGCAGACGCTGCTTTTTTTTAAAAAAAAAAGAATGAAGGAAAAAAAAGGTTATAAAAAGTTGGTTTCAGTTTTTTGTGATGATTAAACGCACTCTCGCCGTTTAATCATCCTGGAGCTGCAGTGAGTGCTTGTTAGCCGTCGTTTGCTCTGGGTTTCACCGGCGTCGGCTTGAGGCCTGCTGTTTTTATAGCTTGTGTTTGTTTCCATGTCGTCCGATACCAACCATGAGAGGAAAATTGATCCTGCATTTGAAAGTAGCAGTTCTTTGGAGGGGAGTAGCCTATGGATTTACAGACAATTATCTGGAATTGCTGGCAATACACAAGCAGTACAAACTCAAGCCACGTTATTGAATCAGCAAGGACTAATTGATTTGTGGATGTTCCCCCTATAGAGTTGACAAGTTATTATACTATATAAAAAAGCTAATGTAGCTTAAAATGCTTGTCTATGAATATTAAACAGCTTTGCCTCCTACACTGAATTAATAAACTCAACTGAAATGTAAAAACAATTGTCAACACTAAAGCTGTGTTAGGCCACAGGCACTTACAGTTGAGGAAAAAGGCAAGCATGCCACCTCTTTACCATCCATTCTGGGTAGTAAACATTGTCACAAGGGGATGTACATCAACATACAGTCCTTACCAACACAAAAAAAAAAAAACATATTCAAGACCATTATTATTCATTTAAAATAGCTTTTTCCTGCTGACAATACTGGCAAGATTATACATTCAAATTGAAAGAGAGGACATGTGGTGTGCATTTACATCCACATAAACTTTCAGTCACAGGAGAGGCTATGGAGATATATCTGCAATGACAGAAAACTCTCAGAATACCAAAGGATACACTGAAAAGTCAGGGGGAAAGGGCGCAGGTTTTTGTCAAACTGGCCATTTTCCCCTGACTAAATAGAAAGATCAAGAGCAATTTCAACGCAGATTTCTTACTAAAAAGCCCCAACATCAGAGTAAAACAGTTAAATCCCCACTGTTTAGACTCTGAGACAACAAACATCAGCTTTAAGCCAGAATGCGGCACCGGCAAGAGGGTAAGGCAGCTGTCAGCTATGAAGCTATCATTAAGAAACAGTCACGGACGCACGTTGAATCAGAAAATAGATCCTCTAAAGCAGTCTGAAACACCACAGTCTTCTTATAAGTTTAATTTTTATTAATTCTGAATCGTTTCTGAACTATATGTACTGTGTGTCTGTGCCTCAACGCTTTTAACTACTTCGCCTATCTTTTCCCTCCTAGCAAGGGGCTTTTATCAGCGTCCAGCCTTCTAAACGTGTGCCAATGTCCTTCCGCCCGTAGCAAAGAGTCCCAAGCAAAATCAGTAGGAGAGTTACTACTGGTGTTTCGTGCTATGTTGTTCAATCTTAACGACACAGAATGAGCGGTGCAGCGATGGGTCGCTGTGTTGCCTTGCACTTGATTCAGGTGTGCATAATAAAGTCACGCGTAATTTAGGTGCGTACCTTTAAGGGGCATTTTGAGGGACTTGTAACATCGGGGGCTTCAGCTCAAACTCCTCTTTCCTCCTCTTGTTTCTAACGGAGCTCTTTACAGTCTTTATTTGTGCATGTTTCCAAATGTTTATTTCTCGCACGCAGCACACCAATGGAAAACAAAAAAAAAGTCCACCCACCTCACCGCCTCAACACGGTAGAAATAAATCATGCTGGGACCGGACAATCCGCTCTCAGCGCTTTGTTTCCTACTCTCACTAGGAACCAGTGAGGCGCAGAGCTTGAAAAGCTACGCCTGTACTATAGCATCCGGGATTACAATACTTAAATAAAAGCACTATTTCCAATAAGCTTCGTCCTTTAAAACTATCTGTGGGCTAAAGGCGAAGCAGAAAAAGTAACCATTCCGTCCTCTCAAATCACAAACAAAACATCTGCTCTGAGAAAAACTTCAAACTGAGCCTTCGCCAATGCGTAATTATGCACTTGGGCGCCTTGCGCAACAGAGCAGATATACTGTCTAGTCAGGGTGGAGCCTGAGATGATACACATTACGCCGGCACAGGTTAGAAACTACAGTCTGGAGGTGCATGGATTTGAAGAGAGGGAAAAAAAATAAATAAATCAGCAGCTGGATCATGCTCAAAGATGCGACATGAGACCCATGTGTGCTTGAAGTGTCGCAGCTGAGGGGAAACGTGTCAGACCATAGGCTTGATGAAAATCAGCCACAGTCAAAAACGAGGTTATAGGCCTAGATTGATAAATAAACCCACAGATTAATGATCAGTGGGGGTGTTTTCATTCCTCGGATGTGATTCTTATAATTTAGATTGTGTCCTTTATAATCAACAACAATACTTTCTTGTTAAAGTCAGGAAAAAACAAAATTTGTTATATTGTTGAGCTGTTTTGACGAAATCCTGTTTGCAAAGCGTCCAAATTTACCCCATTTTAAAAATGAACATTCTTAATTCAACATTATTTGCATAGCACGATAAATAAAACTCAGTTGCCTTGAGTGCTTTATACACTCTGCAAACTAGTAATTCAAAAATAGAATAAAACGCTAAAGCCAGCAAATACAGTAAAATGTGCAATAAGATGCATCTCCACAACACCAAGCAATCAAAACTTCAAACTCTAACATTTCAAACTGTGTTAAAAGCCAAAAAGAAAAGACATAAAAACAGAAAGCAGGTCTTCGTATGTAAAGCTACTTCATGCCAGAGTTTTGGTGCAACGAGAAAGTGCCTGTTACCTCTTTGTTTTTCAATAAAACTGATCTGCCAACCTGAGCAAACTAGATGGACCGTGCAGATGAATCAGGTCTGACAGATCCTGGAAAGCAGGGCCAAGAAGACATTTAAAAACAAATAAAAGCATTTTAAAATCAATCAGAATGTGAACCAGTAGCCAACGAATTGTTGCTAAAACTGGAGAAATGTGTTCTCGTTTTCTGTTAGCAGCTAAAAGACCAGCAGCAGCATTTTGGACCAGCTGCAGACAAGCCACTAGAGTTTTATTAAGCCCAGAGTAAAGTCCAGTGCAGGAATCCTGAGCAAGTCTTAATTAAAGCATAGATTGAAACCTTTAGTCAGCTGTTTCAGCTTGAAAAAGCTGGACCGGGCCACGGACTTTAACTCTGCATCAAAGTTAAGATTACAATATTCTCAAGTCTTACGTGCAGGTCTGTAGCAGTATGTGTCAGATAAGGTTACAGGTCAAAACTGATGTTAGATTCATCAATGGGCCCAAACAACTCCGTCTCTTTGTTGTTCTGATACAAAAGGTTTGTTGGCATCCCTGATTTCTGCAATGCATTTGAGAAGTTTATTTGCAGAGCAGCTATTTTCCTTTTTAGTGTCATAAAAGTCTGATTGTCTTGTGAAAAAAAAAAGACTAAACCATGTATTCTTATGACTGACCCCAATTGGACGGGGCAAAGAGAGAAGAGGAGGAGGGTTAGTAATACTACCGGCGAGAATTTTAAACTACTTTCACTCCTGAACATGACAATGTTGGAGATTTCTCTTCTGTTAGTTACAAAGATAAAATAGGCATTTTCCAAAACATTAATTTGATCATTTGACATTTATTTCCTACAGCTACAGACTTGATTTAGTTACTGTTTCAGGGCAGTCAAAAGTAGCCGGTCAACGGCGGCAAATCGCCGTCTATAGCAGCTCCTGCCGCCGCCTACTTTTCCCCGATTATACATCCAAAAAAATCAGCTTAGCATCTGTCTCCACTGAGAGCAACATTAACGAGTGATTGGTTTCCTTGTTCCAACCGAGATGCTACTTTTCCGATCAAAACACAGACCGGCGTTATGCCGAAAAGTGCAATAAAACCGTGAGAGCCGACGTGAGTTTTGAAACTGCGAAGCTTTTTAAGCGAAGATCAAACGTGCACAGCACCGTGTTCATAGACCAGTGTGATGCATTCACGAGCGTCAGAAAGCTATGGTGCATTCAGGAGCATGGGACATTTCAAACCTACAAGGAAAGAGGCATAAAACGGAATAGAACTTAACTCATACAGTAATGTATTTATCCAGAAACAGCGTGGGCTTTCTTACAATACTAAATGCTCTATAATTGTATTTCTGATATTTTTTGATTATGCACATCTGTTAGCTTTTTATTCCGAAAAATCTATAATATTAAATATAATATAATATTACAGCAGCAAATTATCAAAGTTTTTCTGGGGATGCATTTTGTGTTCGTCTCTAGAATCCTCGCCGATGATATGATATCATGTGTGTGTGATGAGTGCAAGTGAAATTAAACTGAGATAAGAGATTTCGAAAAGAGCGATATGACTGAAATAAATTCAACATGTAAATTCAATTTCAAATTCCAACCCTGTATTTTTATCATAAAAATTCCACTTGGTTTGTGAAGAAATGTTACGATCGTTTTTAGAACAGAACTGTGAATAATAATAATAATAATAATAATAATAATAATAAGATGAATAGACCTCACCTAATCTGATCTGTTTTATGTGGTGCTAGTAATTCAAATTAAACAACTTTTATGCAAATGGAGATTACCTTACCTTGTTAAAACATGATGATAGCATCATGTGAAAAAATTATGTTTTAAGAATAATGATAAAAAAAGAAATGTTTTTGAAAAATTGATCATTCACATTTTTTGCCTTTTATTGAATTTGAAACATGCACTCTGACTCTATTGTTTAAATAATCACCTGTCTTGAAAGCTTCCAAAATATATCAGGGAGAGTCTATTTTTCAAAATTCTCCCCTCCGGGGCTCGGCCACCGGCATAAGTGCACCCTCCTACCTGATAGTGTGTGGCCTGCTACTGTAAAAAAGTTTGACTGCCCTGCTGTTTACATTAGTTGTGTATGTATGTACGCCAGATCAACTGTTATTTATGGTATTTATCAATTTTTTTGTCTCACTGTTTTTATTAATTTTCTAAAGGTATACTTTGAATATACTTAAGTTTCATTTTTATTAGTTTTGGGAAATTAACAGCAAACTTGACCTACTTAGTGCACTATTCATCTTAACAAATGTTAACAGTATTTTTGTACACTTTCAGGCTTATGTAAGCCCTAATTTGGAAACCAGTAAGAAAAAGATATACAACAGGAAGGCTTATTTTAAAGAAATACTTTCTAGGAAGATCAGTTTTGCTTTTTTGATTTGAATAATTTATGTTTTTGGGCATTGAAGGAAAAAAACTGTATTGATACCTTTCTTCTTCTTCTTTTTCAAACAGACAGTTGACAAACCATCACTTTCTTGCCATCAGGCTTTAGTGAAACTTGTAGATATTAGAGGGTAACGCTATGATTTACCCTGAACCAAAAAAACAGTATGATTTCAGACATTTGCATGAAGATGAGGTCCAAACAGCCATTTTTGCAGACACGGAAAGAGTGAAAGTCTGCAAACAAAGTAATGTCACATTAGTTTGCCCTGTGAGTATTTCCTCAAGTTAAAAATGGTACAGCAGCACCTTGGCCTCCACAAAGATATATTTTGAATTGTAGGGATCGAGGATAGAGCATCAGAGTTGCACAAAAAAAAGTTGGTATTCAATTTTATGGCAAACAGAGCTGCATTAGATGCTGAATATTTATAGTTATGCAACATATCTGTTTTTTTTTTTCTTTCATCCGTGAAGTAGTTCCATAATAGTAAGAATGGAAAAAGTCAGGTAAGCTGGGTTAAATGGTCCCTGAAGAACGTCTGACTGATTTAAAACTCAAAGGCCACCTGCCTGGCACCCTTCGGCCTGTAATTGCCGTCACTCCACTGACACTGGAGAAAGAAGGAAAAAAAAAAAAACATACACACAAGAGGGGGATTATCTTGTGGCAAAAGGTTCTAGTGTGCAGCAGAAGCACACGGTTGATTGCATTAACGTTCCCATGGAGCCCACCCCTGTGAAAGAATTAAATATAAAAGCTGTGGCCGCTGAAGGTTGAGCATTTAGGTGGCTTCACTTAGAGACTACTGTTAAGCAGAGGTGAGCATGTGGTACGTCAGCACACGTTGGGTAAACGTGGGCTGCTGATTGGATATAACTAGTTTTTAAAACAACAGTGTGGGTGTGTTTATTACTAATGTCTGCTCCAAGCTAGGACACTGGATATGAACCTACTTCCCTCATATAAGGCTGGGTTTAGCCACAAAATAGGTTATTCTGGTGATCTAATTAGTTTATGTGCTGCAGTATTAACACCAAAACTGCATTATCATTTTATGTAAATTCCCACAACACTATTTGCAAGTTGTTGTAAAACTCAGTACCCTATAATCTATGTTGAAGTAATTCCCACCAGTGCCATTTAAAACGTTCGTCGTGATTTGAAGTGGCTCTTGTAGGACCCGAATGCAGAGAGGGAGAGGCAGCGTGTAGTTATTGGAGGGATTTAATGAAAATCAAAATTCACAATAGACACTGGAGGATGCAGGAGCCAGAGCAAAAACAAAACGTAGACCCGGGGAAGCAAACGAGGAAGAGGTCGAGCAAAGCGACAGTAGAAACCAGCGGCGAGCGGGAAAATGAGAGCAGGTTAAATACTGGGAGGATGAGAGCTGGAACAATGGCAGGGGTGGATTGACTAACTGAACCGATGGCAGGTGTGAAGAAGGAGCTGGAGGAAAAACTGAGGAGAGAGAGAGAGAGAGAGTGTGTGGCAACAGGGGAACAAGGAAGAGAATCTAAATTTAACTGAGGATAACAAGACTGTACAGAAGTGAACTGAAACAAGGCTGAACTAAAGGAGAAAAAAAAGGAAAAAGGATGACCACGGTAAAACTCGATGTAAGGAAAATAACTAGGATAACTAAGGAAAGACTGAGATATCAAACAAGGAATAAAACATAACCTAAAGATACTGAAATGCAAAAACAGAACAAAACACAAAAAACATGCTTAACGGTGCAGAACGTGACACCGTTAGGCATGTACAATGCCTTGACTCTTTTATGTACTTTATTGGGATTTTAGTCTATATACAAACAAAGTATTGCATACCTATGAAGTGGATGAAAATGATACAGAGTAGCTCTGGATGTATGTCATTTCCCTGCTAGAGGATGGAATTATACATCACTTCCAAATTGTTTGTAGCCTTTGTTAATTGATGAAAAACTCAGCTCTCCATTAAAGAAAGGAGATTGTCATTTTCACTCAACCAACACTTTATCATTTCTTGCAAGAATGAGAACAGAAGAACAGTGTCAAAAGCTCTCTGCTCTGCATTTGTTCAGCTCTGACTACAACAGAAAGTGTCTTGCTTTCATTGGGATGCTTCGCTCACACAACAGCAATAAAGCAAGAAGAACATTAGGCTTGGAAATCTTCACTATGGCTCTCAAGAATGGCCTTTTGAAACTCTTCCACAAGGCTGACACTTGAGGTTTAACCCTTGGACCTATGAACTTTATGGAGAACTCCTTCCCATACGTGACTGGCAGATTTTGACCTCTGCGAAAAGACGCCCAGGCTTTAGGGGGGTAAACTTAAAAGAGCCTCAATCAAATCTGACTTTGAAGCAAAGCAAAGTGCAATGCATAAAGTGGCAGCTAAAGATAATGTTAATTCATTAGCTTGGATTTTTTTTTTACCATTTAACTTTGCCATTAGTTATGCCTTACCAATGTAATATGTAATATCTTATATGTGGTATGCACCAACATTGTTTGGTTCTAGAAATGGCATACATGCCCAATGAGTTCAGTCAATGAAGTGGTTTCTCATTTTAGTTTCTATACTTGGTCCTGTGGTAAACTGACCCAGAAGTGTAAAGTGCACAGAGCTGGGCTGTCTTTGCAAGAGAGACTATAGGCCAGACCCCGTCAGTTCCTCCGAGTGATGTCACAAAAACGTTTGAAGCAATAGCGATACAGACTCGAAATTCAATGGCATACAACTGCTGAATCTCAGGAGGGCAACACACTGACGGTTTTAGACGCAAGAGCAGGATCTCAACAAATATGCTGTAAATTGTCTTATAGTGCTGTCTAAATAACCTGGTGATTATTTTGACAACCATGTTAACAGTTTATTAACAGAAAAAAAGTTGATTTGGGGCTGAGTTACCTTTTAAGCAAGATTAAAGTTTGATTTGCAACAAGGCCACTATGAACCCAAACCTCCACAGCTCTTTAGTTTCTGATCAAAGCCACACTGAACCCATCACTGCCTTTTTTCTTTTCTTTTGCCTTCACTTGACTATCAATTTTACACTCAGAGTTTGTGTGGATGGAGGCCCTGAAAAATGATCTGAAATTAGGCTCTTGACTGCACAGGTGCCAGTGGCATTCCTGTGCCTGCAGCATTTTTCTGCCATAGTAGAATTTTGCTTCTGGGTGGTAATGTTGAAATCTCTTTTTTTTCCTATTCTTTCTTTCTTTCAGGCCCAGGTTGCATCCTAACACCGAATAGGCTACTGCTGAGTGAAAGCCTTAAGAATAAACATCCTGTTGAGGACATTTTTTAACAAAAGGGAAGAAAATTCAAAGAAACTTTCGTTGCATTTCATTTTATCGCGTTTCTTGACCTCATTAGATCACTTCTGGAAAGCTCTTTTGAAGTAAGGATGGAATTCAAGTTGGGCTTTGTTCACATTTTATCCGGTTTTATTATGAATATGTATTCAGTGGGCCTTGACCTTTACCAGCAACAAAAGAGAAATTGTTTGTGACTGGCATAATCAGGTTCCCTACTTGGCAGCTGAAATTCCTGTACTTTGGAATACAGAAGTAGTTACCTCAAGTTCCTACTACAAAAGGTAAATGTTTGTGCTCATCTTTAGCAAGACCTTGAATAATAGATAAAAGCTAAGTCTTCAAAAAGGAAGACCTACGTTTAGTTGGCTTTTCTTTGAGAAAGTACTAAAATTACTTCTCCAGCAATGTTAACAATCTGGATGAACCTCATATGCTTTGGTTTATCCATTTAGAATTATAAAAGGTCCACCTCAACGACACTATGCTTTTATAATCTGATGCGTCACCAATGCAATATTCACCTGATATTTTAGCATTCTGGTGATGCACTGATTGATGGTGCAGCACATTAATTAAATCATAAATATCATATGTTAATAGAAACTGGTATCTGGTCTAGAGAACTATGCAAGAGTTTATTTCCCAGTGTGCCAGTTTTCCAGTTGACCAGTGTTTAAAACTAGCTTTGACAAATCAAATACAAAAAAAAAAAAAACTTCCCGTTTACTGCTTGCATTTTTAGACTTGTAGGAACATAAGAAGCTGCCGCACCCTGCAAATGTCCAACTTTTTGTTGGGGTTTATGTGTTATGGGTTTCAACGCCCTTACTCAAATAGTAGCTCATTAGCAGAGGATTTGAGCTTGAGACCACTGCAGTGTCTTTGCACAGCCCTAAAGGAGAGTTTTTGCTGCCAAACAGCTCAAGCTCAACATTCACAATTAGATTCAGGTCTGGACTATGACTAGACCTAGTCAATGTTAAATACATGCATGTAAAGTGAATGTCTGTTGATCTAAGCTAATCCATTGCAGCTCAGGTGTATATAGATTCCACATCCTGTTGGAAAGTGAAAATATGCCCCAGTTACAATTCTTTTACATCTTTTTGCTCCCCCAGGAATAGTAGATATAGCTCCATCAAGCTTCTCATCAACTGTGCTTCCCTGTCCTCACTATTAAATTAATTCCCGCAGCATGATACTGCCACTCATGTCTTTCACAGGAGTGTTCAGGCTGATGAGCAGTATGCTACATAATGACTAACACATCGTACATGTTTTAGTGGTGATGTGTCCATCTGTGTCAAAGCTTCAAAAAATGTGTCTCATAATCCAGGGGGATTTTTGTGAAGTACACTTCAAGGCTTGTGCTGATAATGCATATGAGGACATTAAAAGTCTGGCTAGGAAGGTATGGCATGTATTAGCAATCCATTTGAGTGTCTTTGTCATGATCTCGGCACTGTTACCCAGTATAATTTCTCTCGTCATACACCTGTTTAGCTCTGCCCATTCCTCATAATCTCAGATCTGTTCCACCTGCTCTCACTAGTATATGGCTATGTGTTAAATGGCCAACTTCATGACCAGACTCCAGTGCCAGATTATTGCGAGCCATTAGTGTGAGTCTTGTTTCAGCGTTCATTGTTCTGATTCCTGATCCTGACCTGTTTGCCTTTCAACCTCTGAGCCTGTTTATTCCTGTCTGATTCTGTTTGCCTGACCCGTTTCCTGACTTCTGCCTGACCTGACTACCTGCTTCACCCTTGCTTCTTGTGTACCGACCGGAACCGTTCTTCGACTACAGAGCCTGCCTGCGCTTGTTCTGCCTGTCTGCTGTTTGTGTACCGAACCTGGAATTGTGACCCGACTCCTTCCTGGATTGTCCTTCGGCACCTCCCCACCTGTCTGACCACCTGGCGAGGTGCCGATGGTCGATGGCATCGACCATCAGCTTCGTCTCCGACCTCGGCTTAGGCTTCGCTCATCAGCTCCTCCTGCGCACGTCTGCCTTTACGGTTCCGACTTCCCGCCTGTCCTCCGACCTCTGCATCATCTTCGCCGGGAACTCACTGAGTGGCAACCGCCGCGCCGGGTTGGCTATCTCCCATCTAGCGTCTACCTCTACTTCCGGACCAGAACGGAACATCAAGACCAGGTCAGTGACCTACACGTTTGTGTCCGAGCACTCAAAGCTAAAGTCCCCGCTGTAGACACTGACGCCACCCGAGCTGTTTCTGAATACAATAAACTGTTTTAACATCTCTGTTTGTGTGCCTTGAATTCTGAGTCCACCTGTTCTGAGCCTAACAGTCTTTTTTGTAATGGAACCAGCAAGAAGGGGGAGACTTTCTCTCCCAAATCAAGTATGCACATACTAAGAAATGATCACTAACAGTAACTACGGCAATATCAATAAACACCTCAGCAGATCCTGTATTCTAATTTCGTTTGACTAATATCCAGATTTTTAAAAGTTGAAATGACTGTTGTATTTAAACAAACTTGGATACAACAGTAACACCTCATCTATGTTGAGGCATTATGGAGCCCTGCATTAAAACAAGGACACTAACCAAGGTGGACCAAGCCCAGATAGTCATATGATGCATTTGTATTACATGGTACATTCCTGTATATTTTGTTTGTATTTGGTGAAGTCTTTGTCAACAGGGTGATCGAGGATTCCCACGCCCTTCAATATAATGGATGACAGCAGTTTTAGCTAGCTTGTAAAAGCTTTGAACCCTACACGTTCTCTCCACAAGGGAGGTTTGTATCTGAGCACATTAAACATTTTTACCCATTTCACTGTATTTCCTCCGTATTGTCTGAATATCCCAAATGAAAGAAGAATCATCTCATATTTAATTTAGCCTTAGAAAGCTATGGTGGAATCATTGAGACAATGGTATCCATCATTAGTTTGGTATCAGATATGTGAAGATCCGATGTGCATCTAGCTGTGACCTGCCATGTTATAGATGCAAGCACATCCTTGACTTCAGTTTCAGGGGTGCTGCATTTTCCTGATGCCATTACTGCTGAAAATCTGGCACAAGTAACAGCAGCACTTATGTCAGAGTGGGGAATGACAAACAAAGTTACTAGCCTTGTGACTGATGGTGCAGCAAATATGGGTGCTTGTGCCAAGGAGCTCCGCTTGCATCACAAATTGTGTGGTGCATACTTTGAATTTACTTGTAAAAAAAAAAAAAAAAAAAAAAAAAAAGGCTTGCGATCAAAACACCATACTGCCTGACAAACTGTATGAAGATAGGGGGCTATTTCAAGAGCAGGACATCTGCAAAGGTTAGTTGTTCTTTATTGCAACATTCTAAATGATACAGTTTAGGTTTCTGCTGCAGTGACAGTTGAATTAATTTTCGTTAACTAATTTTATTGGAGAAGTTGAGAGACGCAGGAACAAATGGGCCAGCCTGCACCGAAACTAATTCAAGAGGCGGATACACGTTGCGACAGCACATGCCTAATAGTCCAACGTGTTTATGACCTCAGGGAACCTGTAGGCGCAGCTTTGGCAGGCCTGTGCACTGACGTTCGCCCTCTCTCATCAGAACAGTAGGGAAGAATTGCGCAATGTCTGAAAGTGCTTTCCCTATTTAATGACGCCACATTTAAGTTGTCGGAGAAAAAGAGAATCAACCAAAAGTCATCCCTCCATTGTCAATGCTACACCATGCACTAGGAGGCGAGGAAAGGGGGGAATTGTCCCAACACCAAGGAGTCCAGCAATGAGTGAGAGTCTGAGGAGAAGCTACCATATATACTTTGCAGTAAATGAAGATAACGTCACTGGTGATACAGCTCAAGGTTTAAAAAAAGGAAAGAAAGAATAAAAGGCTTTTTTAGCCACAATAAAGCAGCAGATGCTGAGCAGAGGCTCACCGCTTCTGGGCACTGAATGTGCTGTCGTTTTATGAAACATCCTCATTGGCATCATCAGAAGCTTCATCATCAGAAGCTTCTCAGCCTGTGACTCAAGGTACAAGGGTACATTATAACAATGTTATTGTAGTCAATCACTTACAGTCTGCAAGCCAAACTGTGGCACCGTCTGGACACCACAGCCGCGCAAACAAGAACCCAAATTATTGCTGCGGATGCAGCCTTGGAAGGCGAATTGTATCTGAATGAAGACTGGAGAATCCCCCGGAGCAGGGGTCAGCAACCTGTGAATTCTGCAAATTGCTCTTTGTACCATCCACAATGGTTCTTGATGACTGACTAAAATGGTAAAGAAACAACTAATGTTTTTAAATATAAACATAATAACAGATGCAAGTTTTAGCAGATTTTCTTTATTTTTCACGAAATAATCGTGTAATTTCCCCGATTGCCACATAAATGTACCAGATATATTTTTAGATCCATTTTTCTCATCGGGCCGGATATTATGTGCTTTTTTCTTTGACATAATTTTTTTGCAAAAATAAACATCCCATAGAAGGAAATGTGTCCATCCATTTTTTTTAAAACTACATTTTAAAATATTTTATCTACAAATGTCAGAGTTTCAAAAAAAAAGGTCAGGTAACACAGATAGAAGCTGCGCATGGAGGACCACTTCAGCAGAAACACCCCACGTGACATGTAGAGAGGCGTCCGGATCACCATGGACTGTAAGCACAGTGACCCGCAGCTCAGCAATGACCCCCTCTTAAGCAGCTTCTTCACACGCCACAGCTCTGCAAACGGCAGAAGGTCTGAACATGTTCCTCAGCCAGAGGTGCAGCATCAGCCTCTCATCCTGCAGCTGCACCAAGTGACATTCACTTTAAGGAAGGTCAACACCAACGAGGCCTCAGGCCCAGACATGGTGTTAAAATCACGTGCTGACCAACTAGCAGGGTTTTTTTTTCTGGACATCTTCAACCTCTCCCTGTCGCTCTCCGTGGTCCCTGCCTGTCTGAAGACCTCCATTATTTTGCCTGCTCCCAAGAAAACAAACATCACCTGCCTCAATGACTACCTGTTGCTCTGACCCCTGTTATCATGAAGTACTTTGGAAAGATCCTCCTGAAATACATCAAAGACGCCATCACTGCTGCAGGCCTGGCATTAGAGGAACAAATCACAGGGTGCGTGCCGTGCACAGTGGGGAGGGAAGTCCAAAACTCTACAAGGTGATAACTCTTGCTTAGCCTTCAAATACATCACATACTTGTTATCATTAAGATCACTAAGGTATTCTGGCTCCAGCCTCCTCTGCTTACCCAGAACCAGAACCAAACACGGAGAAGCAACATTCAGTTCCTATGCCTCGGTTATCTGGAACAAACATCCAGAAAACTGTAAAAGTGCTGAAAGCCTGAGTTCTTCTAAATAAAGATTAAAAAACACATTTGTTTAGCATTGCCTTTGACTGTTCTAGTTAGACTGTTTACTGAAACATCATTACTTTAAGGTTGTAGTCCAACTGTTTTTAGAAATCATTAATATTTGCTTTATTTTCCATTTCCCATGTTTTAATTTGTTTAAAACGTTCTACATTTTATTCCGTCTTGCTTTTATTCTGTTTTTTTCCCCCTATGTTTTCATCATGTAAAGCACTTTGCATTGTGATGTACTGAAATGTGCTATAGAATAAAATTTTCCTTGCCTTACAGGAAGTTCAGGAAGACAGAACATGCTCCTTTTGTGGAGCATGTGGCCAGCATAAAGTTCCTGGGCCTTCACATTTCTTCTGACCTCTCCTGGACTGTGAACTCCTCCCACCTGGTGAAGGATGACCAACAACAGCTCTTCTTTCTCCGGGAACTAAAATGGAAACTAAAAATCAACTTAGCTGTTAAACTTTTACAGGGCTAAAATAGAAAGCATTTTCTTTCTCAGCATAAGAGTGTGTCAGTTTATGCTGCCCGTTGATAGCTGGAGATATGCTGCAAGTCTAGAAAAGGGCCATACATATTGCCACAGATCCCAACCACTTAAAAAATGTACTGTTTTTTCTCACATAATGACAACAAAGCTTCTTGATTCTTGATCTGTTGCTACATTTAGCAAAGGTCAATTCAAAAATACTTTCTTAATCCCAAAGGGAAACTAAATTTATTAAACTAAGAGCAAAAATGGTCCCTTTGATTGTAAAGACCCCAGCTCAAGAGGATTGGGAAGGGAAAATCCCAAATTGTATAAACTTGTTACTGCTTTTCTGGCTACTCCCGCATCATCTGTGTCCTTTGGAAGGCTTTTTTTTTCTAAAGCAGATGAAACAATCTTGGAAAAAAAAGAGAGAAACTACCGGAAGCCCCGCACAGGGAATAGTTATTCTACAATAATAAGTCAAATCTTTCCCTTAGTAACATGAGCACGGTAACAAACAAACCAAAGTGCATTCACGTCACAACCCTCTCCCCCATTCAGTTTGATTTTGATTCAGTCATTGTATCATAAAGACAGGTTATGTTCAGACCATATTCAGAATTTATGCCCTGGTGTCACAAACATCTTATTTATTCAATTTAAAGCTTCACATGCAAAGCCATGTCATTATAATCACTCTGCCTGCTTACATTTATTGTCTGCTTGATGGCACAGCACGGCGACTGAGGCATGAAGTTTCGGCTTAAGACAGGACCAATTGGATGAAACGCTACAGTGCTTCAAGAAGCTTTATCTCGTCATCCTTCGTTTTTAGGACCCTGCCGTCTTATACAATAAGTGCATCTTTTCCTGTAGATAACAGCAGGTACATACTCATACTACTATAAGTGCACAATACATAGCACTACTGAGTCACAGATCGATTGGCTCATAATGCCTTTGTTAGCGTTCACTTGCTAAAACATGCTGTATGACAAAAATGTGCTTTGATCAACTCCACCAGCTGCAGCGTGTAAAGCCCAGCTGGGGAAGCTGTGGAGAAAGCAGACTAGTGGATTTGCTATCGAGCGTCTCCATCCACGCCCACCATCTCTGTGCCCATCTCCCTCATTCAGCACCGCTAGTGGAAATAAACGGCTCTTTTTATATCAGGAAGCAGACGCACAGCTGGCCCGCTGTCACACTGTGACTGATTTTTTTCCCCCCCTCCGCCGTGCAACTCATTGTCATCAATTATCATCTTGTTCCCAGATGACCATCTCTGCCTGGTGTACCCTCTGTGGGTTTTTTTATGTGAGAGCAGAAGGCAAAATCACTGAGGCGCATTCTGAATGCATCCGATTCATATGCAACACCATTTTCCCCCTTTTTTTTTATTACTACAAAAACTCAGCTGCGCGTTCACTAAGTATTCAAAAAGCTTGGAAGGTCTATTTCTATTATTGGTATACACCGGATGCATTTGTGTAATTTCCACAGTTTTCAATATGTAGAGCGCTTACTACTAGTAATTTAAATGCTTTATATTTAGGTTGAACAATTTTAAAATCCACCATAGATTTAACAGAGGGCCATTCAAGAGTGGCAAATAAATCATTTAAATCAATATGATCTTATTGCATCACACGGGCATTGCAGTTCTGGGGGGACAGTAGACCGCACTGAGAGGTATAATTAAAATCTATTTTGACAAGCTGAAATCACTCCATGTGGTTATCGAACTCTTTTCAAGCAGGATACACACGAACAACAAAAGACGCCGCGGGTTTAATTTAATCAGGAGCTGAGGAGCATCAAGTGGTTATATATAAATGTCAGCCATTTTGTTAGCTCTTACCATTTAAAGCAGTTGAGTGCATGGAGCTCCTGCTGTGACTTCTAACAGGGGGGCCAACGTCTAAAATGCTCTTGCTCATTGATTTCCATTGGTCCTAATGACAGCACATCTAGCTATTTATTGATCTTGCAAACAAAACAAATTGAAGAAATCAGGCTGGAGATTTGTCTCTGGAGACAAGTGGGTTATTGGACATTTCAACGGTGGCAATGCTTGTACTGCAACAATTGACGTCTAGGAGAAGCTAATGCAACATTATTCTTTTTTTTTTTTGGCCTCCATGTGTGTACATGTGTGTTAAACAGTCCCAGGTAGACATCTGTATCGCAGATTTATTTGGAATGAGGGTTCTTGTAAAAAGCAAATGGAGTCAGCGTGACTGAAAATGAAACTAAAGTAAGACCATTTGTGGACTTGTTTGAAAACTTGTTTCATTGAGATCAAGAGATTGAAAGAGGGGTCTTATTCATTACCAACATTAGATTGGCGTAGCATATATTAGATTGATGTTCAGAGACAATATCAGTGTCTCTTCACGTCAAGTTAACCCACAGAGGCTCTACCACTCTCTGTAGCCTCAATTAAAGGCTCATCGACTGTTATAGCTTAACTTTTTTTTTAAGTCCCAGTCATGCCAACAGGGAGTTAAATAAGATTGTTTTAATTATTATTACCCTTAGTTCTGTACCATTTGATATTAGACATATTGAAGTGTAACAAAGTTGGCCTTCTATGAGGTAAAAAGAAATTGACTTTTCCTGAAATGGGGTGTGGGGAAACATATTTTCATTCCTGGTGGAGCAACTCCTCTTATATTCATTATTTCTGATCTTCACATAGAAATTTTTTCAATCATCTAGAGTCATTTTAATCAGGGAATATGGGGCATAAGTAGTCAATTAGAAAGCATATATGGTGGGTGTATTTCCATCAATTACAATGTCATGAAAACGTTTACTTGCTTCAGCAATTCAATTAAAAAAAAGAAAACTCAGAGATTTAATACATGTCACTATCTACCTGTATTGCCCCCCCCCTAATAAAGTTGCATCGTACTTGTAAGCCTGTTTCATGGCTATGAAGCGATGAAGCTCACATTGCACACCTGTTTCCTGCTCCTTATAGAGGTTCCATGGACAGCAAGACAAATGTAGATGTGCAGTGTTGCTTCCATGCCCTTTTAGCACATCAAGACCTGCTACCTAGATTTTCCTGCCTTTCCCTGTGTTGACCCAGACACACATCTAAAAGTTGCAGGACTCCGGCCTTCGAGGACTGGAGTTTGAGACCATTGTTCAAAGCAATTATTTGGGTTCATTTTGATGAACATGGCGAATGAAAATGCAAATTTGAGGTTCTCAGAAAGATGTAATATCAAATAACACCAAATTTTGTTTTATGTTTTCTCCCTAAAACACCCTAGAGTACTTTGTCATTTCCTTTGTGGAGGAAGGTTTAGGGTAAGAAAGCTTTCTTATCCAAAACAGATTTAATCAATTGTTGGATAATAATGACATAATGCCCTTCTTATCAGTTGTTACAGTTCTGCTTTAGAGTTATGGGGAGTTTTCTGTTCTGCAGTTTTTTGTATAATAATCCTATTTTTATTCTAAAATTATATATATATATATATATATAAAAGTGGATAATGAACAACTCTTGAAAGTGTTGAAAGTTACACAAGTTGTAATGACCAAGACGATGTCCTGACATTGTTGAGTAGGAATTCTATGACGGCTGTCAAGAAAAGATTGTGTAACCCAATTAAAGCATTGTTTATATATATATATATATATATATAGTCCGCCTCATAAAAGTGGTTTTACTTTTAGTCTAAAAAGTCTTTGCAATCACATTTATCTGACACGCTTCAAGGCTGAGACATCCACTGATGTGGGACAGCTGTGATAGCTGTCATGTGCTTGGCAGAAACAAGGCAGCGACAAAGTGACGGATTCACGGTCAAGAAATCGCTTCATCACATCAGTCCGAAAGACAAATAGTCATCCTGACAAATGCCCATTTAGCTGACTCAACTCATGACCTTGCTAAATATCAGTAAAATCACTGAGCACATCATTTTTTCTCCCCGTTCTGCCCCTCTAAATGCCACGGCAGCATGGACCCCAGGTTATCAAGAGCAGCATCCCTGCCTGGGCAGTGTGTTAGTTAGGAGGCTGCATCAGATGGCGTAAGTGGCCTCAAGTGCAATTTCAATCTCTTGCCCTTGTGTCTAAATTGAATCATCCTTGAACAATGTGTGTTCTCTAGAGGAAAACAGCTGATGAACCTTTGGTCGGCATTCCTTTTGTAAAGCACAGAGTAAAGGTAATGAGATCATTTTATCAGAAAAGACAACTCGCAGCCACCACTTTAAACGAGGTCTCATCTCTAATCTAGCCATGCAGAAGATCTAACCCATAATTACACCGACGGCGTTAAACTGACGGGGACAAATTACTTTTTACTATTTAAGCATCTCATGACTGAATTGAATTTCGAGGGTGAGGTGGGGTGGGTGTTTCAATATTTTTCTTCCAAGAATTATCAACAAGATTCAATGACGAGCATGCCAGTCATTGATTACAGCAGCCCTACGGTGCTGATGAATGTTATGAACCAAACAAACATCAGGTAATGTGGTTTGTGTTCGAGCATTCATCTTACTCATCTCAAGGTTACATTGTAAAAAATAATAAATGTGCTTTCATATTAAAAATTGTGCAGAACGCGTGTGAGGTGAAGCAGGAAAACAGATATCAGTGAGCGTAGCTGAGAAACAGGTAGAACAAGCTCGGGAGCATATTAAATGTTATACATTTGTCTCAGAAAGGTCATTTTCTATATTAAAAAAATATACTAATTTACTTTTTATTATCTCTTCTCAAACCCCCTGGCATATGGTCACTCACACTGAGTCTGGTTCTGCAGGAGCTTTCTCCCTGTTAAAGAGTTTTCCTTTCCCCTGTTCCTACATGTATGCTCGAGATGAGGGATTGCTGCAAATTAATCACAATACAACACCACTGTTGCTACATGCTCATGAGAGGCGGAGTGAGTGCTGCACGTCATTGGCTCAATGCAAACTGTTGGGTTTCCTTTGATAGAACAATCTTTAACTGATCTGGGGAAAAAATGCCACATCACATCCTCAAGCATTAATAGGGACTTTACGCAATAGTACAACACAAAATAGTGGTAGAGAAGAAAAAAAATGTAGTTTAATTTTTTTTTTTTACAAGTAAAACTCGGAAGTGTAGCGTACAGTTTGACTATGTCAACCTATACTTATTAGAACAAAATTTTACTGCAATAAAAGCTGGAAATCTTTACCAGCTTTACACATCTAAAGACTGACATTTTTTTCATATTTCTTTGGAAAATAGATCAGTCCAAGTCAGATTGGCTGGAGCTGGATTTAGGTCTGGTCTTTAGATGGATCATTCTGACACGAACATTTGTTTTGACCTAAACCATTCTACTCTAGTTGTCGTAAGTTTAGGGTCATTGTCCAGCTGGATACCTGCCCCAGTCTTTTCTGACCACCTTTGTTATCCATGCAGAAGAAAAAAAACAGTCTGACAAGCATGATTCTGTCACAACCATGTGTGATCTTTTGCCGTTTTGATTAATGCTTTCCCTGGTCAGCCCGTCACTTTCCTCAGTCCTGTCATTGTAGTTTCACAGCCATGTCCTGCTAGGTTTTGATTTATGCCATATGATTGATTGAACGGTGCCTGGTGTACTTTTTGAAGCTTTGTATATAATTTTATTATGTAATCTAGCTTTAAAGTTGCTGTTTTATTCCTTGAGGTTAATGGTGCTCTTAGTTCACAAAAAAAGTATTTAACAAACCTCTGTCGTATACTTCAGAAAGCAGTTGGTTGCACTACATGTTATTAAGAAGTAAATAGGAGAAAATAGTATTAAATACAAATGTATTCTACATTTAAAAATTTTATTCGTAAATTGAGTAAAAAAAAAACAACAATGAATTTTCCGCCTACTTCACAATTATGCACTACTTTGTATAGGTTAATTACATACAACTCCAGTAAAGTGCATTTTAGTTTGTGGTTGCTGTGTTCCAGAGATGTTTATACTTTTGTGGGACACTAAAAACAACTTTTGATGTATGTTCTATATATATATATATATATATATATATATATATATATATATATATATAAATAAATGTTCACACATACACACACCTTACAAGCTTTTTGTCGAGTGTGGTAAATAATGTCTTAATTGAAACGCTTTGTTTATCATCATATATGATTTTCATGCAATGAGTTAAATAACCATGACATCAACCAAGTGGGGTTTATAGCAAGAGTTGGTGGATGGTTGTGGTATAAACAACAAAAATTAAGATGAATGCACATGTCTGATTAATAAATAAAATACATTTGTTGTACTAAAAAAATAGATATTCTAAGATTTCCTTTGCATTGCAGTCGGTAAGTTGTTCCTTGTGTAACTTTTTACATATTGTGTAAGAGACTGGGAAATGATCTTAAAGGAGCCATGGCAAACTGCTAAGGTTTCTAAAGTGACATCCACATGTAAGATACAAATTTCTAGCGTTTGTGGTTTAAAATCTCCTCATTTCATTGCTTCATTATGTGGAACCTCTCCATGTGTTTATGTGTGCCTGAGCAAAGGACCGCTATCCCATGAAGTGCTAATATCAAGCTGCCAACCAATAAGATCTCCATGGGAACATATGAAATTGTACCCTTGTGAGAAAGAAAAGGGGAATGAAAAAAGGATCCGAATGAGCTCTATTTAAAACATTTCTCTCCTAAAAAAATGACTAACCATGAATTTAAAGACCTTTTCAGAAGGATTGAAAATATAAAATACCAGGTTATAATTCCTTTAAACGAATGGGGGAAATATTTCAGACTCTAAACATGCAAAGCCGATAGACACATACGCCAAAAGACTTGCAGCTAAAGTCGAAAAATGGTTTTACCTGTAGACTTGGGGCTAAACATGAATCCACAAAACACTTTTCTTATTTTTATTTCAAAATTATTTGGAACTTAATGCATGTTTTGTTCTTCAATCTTTACAATCATGCACTACTCTGTGAAAAAGATCAAAATGTGAAAATAGTACTGAACGCTAAAAACAAAGTCTATGACAGCAGAACTGTCACCCTTGACACCATTCATCAACAGCAACAATGTTACAGTTAAGAAACTTTAATCTCTTAAATTGCAAAACTCATGTTACAAGTTCCAGCTCATAACTTTAACAGCTAAAGGCACCCTGACACTTGTTCCAGCACCTTCTAAACACACCTTTAGCGTGACACCTGTTGTGAGAGCAATTACAGAGATCTGCGCGGTTTTTGCATAGAAAGGCCCATCTGTTTTAGCCCTCGCCGGAATGCTGATGGTGCTTATCGTTGTGCTGAAATTCCCCATTAATGCTTAAACATTAATGGGAAACTCAAGGTGTCGGAGAAATACAAAATGTCAAACACAATAATTACTCCTCTGCACAGTGGCGACAGGCAGACGTGCTGTGCTGCAATATGTGCGACAGCAGCTGACTTTGTGGGAGCCAGGGATCGATTTCTGGCGGATCTTGAATTTAATCTCTTTGTGACTTCCAACTTCTGAATGGAGACGAAAAAGACGAAAACGGGCATGAACATTATTTGGTGACGTATGCGTGAGAAGAACACGTGAAGGGGAATTTCAAGGACTCTGGTGTAGATCACTCAACGTCAGTGTCCTCCTAACCCGAGCCACGAACCAAAAAACTTAGATGGAAGCTCTAAAACTTTGAACATGAACTAAAAATGTCCTTGTAAGAGCCAGCCTCTCACAACAGGCGTTTTGGTGCCACGTCGCGCATCAATCAGCTGGGAATTAATACAACTGCCATGAATAAAAAAAAACTATCATCTAGTGAAAGATTTAGGTCGGAATTACTGGTCAAATGCAATATGTTACTGCACCGGGTAGAAATAAAAAAAAATAAAAAATAGATATACACACACAGGTGCATCTTTTTAAATTGGAATACCATCAAAACAATGTATATACATTATCCCACTGAAGAGTGAAAATCATTGATCCACAACGCACTGTTACGTGTTGCAACAAAACATTATGATTATGGTTAAAAGTTAGTCACAACCCAAAAATGAAGCTTTCTGCAACATTTGAATGACACACAAATTTAAAAATAATCATGTTTAATATAGAAATGTTGGCTTACTAAGATTGCTGTATATGTACTGTACAGCATGCTCAGTCAATAGTTAGCAGGGAGCTCCTTTTGCATCAATAACTGAGCCAATATGAATGGGCCTGGAGGAGATCACTCGGTGGCTCTAGTGAGGTATTAAACAACCCCATTGTTGCTTTAAAAGTCTTGAGCTCCTCTGCATAGTTGGCTCTGGAGTACCGTCAAGAGGAAGAGAGATAGCAGTTTCTCTAGCGTCAGGTAAATTTGCTGGCTTACCAACCACAATGGTACCGCGGTCAGCAGCAACACTACTGGCAGTGTGGCACCTGCCCAAAACGGCCAGATGACAACTTATTACTGTTACATTGGATTTGCTTTACAATCCTCTCAAGGGTAATTATTGCCCCTGTTGTTTGTGTACCTTTTTTTTCTACCACATACTTCTTTGTTTCTAACTGTGTCATTTTTGTTTTAACAAAACTGGTCTCTCCTGTAAATGAGATCTTGGATCTCGATCAGATGACCTGTAGAAATATAATGTTAAATAAAATAAGATTTAAACCAGCCTAGTGCTATTCCCTGCCTTGACCCCCCTACAACATGTCCAAGCCTTTCTGAGAGAATGTTGTGATCGCCTGTGTCAAATGCTGCACAGAGATCCAACAGGACAAGTGAAAACAAGTCCACTATCAGAAGCCATGAGGATTTCAATAGTGGCTTTCACCACATAGATATAAACCATAAAATTACATTTCTCAATCTTGTTTTTTAGTCTTGTGCATTATTCAGTGCATTATTTTAAGAAGCTAGTTTTTATGTTATTTTATTACATCCAAGACTATCATCAAAACCAACATAAATAAAATGCTTGAGATTCATCGCTGTGTACAATAAATCTACATAAAGTTCGCCTTTAAATTTGATTATGAAAATAAGTTCATTAATTTGCATTCACGGTCTTATTTATTAAGCTCCAACTTATTCAGTTCTTATATTACTGCATTTCAAAAGTATGCCTCTCTTCTTGACTATATGTCTTATGAATACTTGATGTGCTCATATGAGCGCAGATCATGGATCCCTGAGGGCCCTTTTCAAGTATGTATGGTCTTAGGACTGCAGCACAGAGACAAGGATGTTTGGAACATCATCGTCAACATGTGATAAAAAATAAAAAATAATCCAAGGTTGTTCATGGGTGATAAATGGACGTTGTCGTCCGAAGTTCCAGATTCTATTCAAGTGTTCTCTTTAAATAGTTGAGTACTAATGGCAAATCAATAATCGGGCTGAGGCGATTAAACATTCCAGATTTGACTAATGACATGGGGGTCCAGTTTGCTCGTGGCATTCATGCTCTTTACCCTCAGAAATACATTCTGGAGATTGGCAAAGCTGACATGCGCGCACGTTTAACAGGGCACATGCCAGCAGTCTCTGCAAGCGGGAGGAACAAGGCTAAAGGTCCAGCAAATCAGGCTGCATATAAACGTCTCCATCTACTTTCAATTAAAAGGCGCAATCGATTCGGGCCCTGTTGGTATGCACGACACACTGGCAAATGAGTAAAGGGTTGTTGTTCAGGGGTGTTGGAGCCAATCGAGTGGCTTTGTACAAACACATATTAACACAAATTAAGCAAATTATAAAAACATTTGTCATACTGTGGGGCGTGATTAAGGCTATCGGGAGATTTTGTGAAGCAATGCAGTAAACAAAGATAATCTGTGTACTCAATATTGCAATTTACCTCCTCGGCTGCGGAAGAAATGTATCTGGGACCACTTCCTCACTAGAAAAGCAATCAATCGCAATGAGTGGACAGATTAGCAAAGACTAGATCAATGTTTTATGTTTACATACGTCATTAAGAGTGTTAAACACGTTTCCTGACATAAAATATTTAATGAACCTAAAAAAAACATATTAATTCAGTTTTATTAGATCTTGAACACACCTTAAACAGCACACTAAAATGCCTCATAACATCAAATAAACGTCATTATAGACAAAGATAACTGCAGTAAATATGAAAAAATAATTTCCAAACACCAAATTTAATTTGCTTAGAAAAAAAAAAGGCTGTCCAAACTTTTGTCAACCTTTATGGTCAAAGTAATTGGGCCCTCATTATATCCTGAAATGAATTGTGAATGGCCATCATTTTTGGTGGGTAAATTAAATTTAATAAGCCACTCCCAAGACAGTTTACCCAGACCTTTAGACTCAAGAATTGATTTAAGCAAAAGCTCTCCAACAACATAAAGCAGGTTAAAAGAGAGGTCTCCAACCCTGGTCCTCAGGATCCAATGTCCCGCATGTTTCACGTGTTTTCATGCCTCCACAAAGCCGACCTGAATAAATGGGTGATTAACCGGCCTCCGCAGCCCTTGATGGCTTCTGAGTATGTAATGCAATCATTTGATTCAGGTGTACTGGAGCAGATATATCTAAATCTTGGCGGATAGTGGGTCCCAAGGACCAGAGTTGGAGACCCATAAGTTAAAAAAATCTTAAGAAATGTTTGACCACCGAATACTAAAACGGGGGACAGTGATGGAACGGCTGCCAGAAACAACTTGTGTTAATTTGACAGCGGAGAGTGCGGGCTTTACTCACCACACCCATGTAATTCAGAGTCTGTGGGATAGGCAAGGGTCATGAACGTTGAGGTAGAAGCCAGCAAACAAATCCAGTCATTAATTCAATTCAATTCAATTTTATTTATATAGCACCAAATCATGAAACATGTCACCTCAAGGCACTTTAAAAAGTCAAGTTCAATCATATTATACAGATTGGTCAAAAATGTCCTATATCATTAGGCAAGACTTATAGGTTGGGGGACAGAAACATAAAAATGGTCCAGAAATAAGAAGCTCAAAATAAGCAAGAGAGTGAGGCAGGAAAATCCAGAAACAAGAAACAAAGTTGTACTGAGATCAGACAAGGAAAAACGCCGGACACCTACTGGCAAGAGCTTTTGATAATCTGGCGAGGAGGCAGTGGCTGTGAAGTGGTTTAGTAGTGTAGATAAAAGGCGCAAGGCGTGATGCTGATTGCAGCAGAGGAGGTGGGCGTGGCAGGAAGCAGAAAACAAGCCGGCACTAATAAGGATAGTTCCCTTCCTTTTTTTGACCACTGCATAAAGTGTTCAAGTAGAAGTTCTTTGGAGAAATCGGCGTAGTGATACAAGAAGGTAACTGGTCAGAACCAAAGTAGAAGTTATGTTTACTCTTAATGATGCAAAAAAATATTCTTTCAAATTGGATTGTTTGCATTTCCAGCAGTCATCCCATTAAAGGCAGACTGGGCTCATCAAAGACCACTTCTAAGTCCCTAAAGAGGGTCTCATTATCATTATTAGTGACTTTCTCCAAGTATATGGATAAATCACAATATAAATGTTAATTTAATGAAAAACCAAACACAGTTGAAAATATACACTTTATCAAATTCTTTCCCTTTTTTGCCTGATACAGAGACATTAAATCAGAGGAAGCACGTCAGATTGTTTCTTTCTCGTGATGGATTCAATCATGAATTTCACAAATTTGGAAAAGGTCTAGCCAGAGGAAAATCGAGCATCTGTTTTGTCATCTAGCATTTGCATGTAATGCATAAACAGAAAGAAATACAGGTGCAAAGCAATGCCAAAGATAAGTTAAAATACAAGGTTCCTTTCATTTTCATCTGCAGTAACTTTTAAAGCAGAGGCCATTTGGAAGTGGACTCCATTCTTAGAAAGAATGTGGGGGAGCAAAAAAGCCAACACACAAAAAATATATATATATTAGAGCCCAGGGTTGGTAAACTGCTCATTTTCAGAACAAAATGACCACAAGAGATGTTCCAACTTGCCTTAGGATTAATGGCTGGCGTTTGAGGCCACTGGTTCCATACGACAACAGTAATGAAAGAAAGACACATTGCTGGTGGCTCGTGGGGGCCTGTGTTACAGCCTAACAGACACATAAGCCCGACGACTTGACCGGAGCAAAACACAGAAGATGATTGTGTGAATGAAGGAAGCACATACAGTGAAAACTAGATACTTAAAAGACAGACATATATATGACAGTATCAAAGGCCAGAGTTCTGATTTACACCTACACACAGCTTGTTAGTGGCACAGTCTGCATTACTTGATCGATTTTTCTTTTTTTTTTTTTTTTACACCACGTTTCTGTAGAAAGTTGCTGCCATTACCACATGATAGGGCGAGTCAATGTCAAAACATCACCCGCTTACAAGCAGTACGTAATTAATTCACGGTCTGGGCCTGGGTTGTAAATTTTGAAAATCTGTTCCACCATCATACTACAATTTAAAGAATGTTTCATCCGATATAATTCGGGTTGGGATCGGAAGTGTGAAAAGTCCGACACGTTTTAATGGAGCAAGGATGAAACATTGACACGCAAAAAAAAAAGATGAGCTACTATGTGAGCCTTGAGTTTCCGTTTCTAGCTTCCCTCCTGTTACGTCTCCCTCGACACATACCCTGGAGCAGCTGGTTGCTGTTCTCGCTCGTTGCCCTCTCACCTTTGAACTATTGGCAGCTAAACTGTCTATTCAACAGGTCACGACCCGCTGCTTTCGAGAAGTGGGTGGATGGTCCTAGAAGACGAACAAGAACCTGAGGCAAGACAGGGATTTTTTTTTTTTTTTTTTTTTTTCAGCTCAGAAAAATTAATATGTGGCAGTGGTAAAGTAATCTTGGTTATATCCAAGCTGGAGGACTGGGATGTTTCAGGGGTTTCCTCCAGTATATGAATTAGATGTGACCATACCCTTATTTTATTTTTACCTTAGACGGCACTTTCCCCACATTCTTTTTAAAGTATAACCCGAGTAAATATAAGGCGCAGATCTGAAATGGCATTTTAATTAATGGGTGAGAAACAAAAATCAATCCAAAACAGCTTGGCTCTATGTGAAAGTGTAATGGTCCGTAGTGTTAAATAATAACTGATTAACCACAGCTTTTGGAAAGCTGGGTTCAATCTCAACAACTACACAAAGGCCCAATCACTGCTTAACAAGTGGAATAAAGCAGATAATCAAAGTCAACTAGAGTATCGGCCGGGAAAAAGTTACAAAGTCGTGTCTATGGCTTTACGACTCCAGGGAAAGGAGCCATTATGTGCAAATAAAGATGATATTAAAGGGTGTTGAATCTCAAGTAATTCCCATTTCCAGTTGTTTGATTTTTTTTTTTGTGGCACTCTTTTCATTTCGGATAAAGACCTTTCTTCTTTTTTTTTTTGGATTAATGATAAACTTCGATTGCAGAAATAGGATATTTTGAAAGAGGTAATCCTCTCAGGGCCAACAGGCTCTGCTCAGATTGCGGACTTAAGAACAGAAGTAGGACCAGGGCAGAGTCAGAGCTAAGCTAATCCCGACACCGACAACGTCCAAGGAGGCACAGGGCCTCCGTTTAAACGCTGGTGCTTTATTCAACACATGTCAGCTATGGGCTGCTGCTTTTTTTGATCGAAGTCATCGCTTTTTTTTTTTTAGAAGAAATTGACAACATCAAAAAAGTAATCTGATTTCCTTGCGGCAGAAGGCACAGCAGGAGAGGATTTTCAGCTTGTTGAGGAGGTAACCGCCCTGAGAAATGTGGAAAAAGACAAGTTCTGGATAAGCGGGTGGCTGAACCGGAACAGCATACCAGAATGAACAGCGTTATCATCACAGGGCTGACCGCTAAGCCTTAGTCATACGTTCGGGCTGTGAGCGGTGACAGTGAAGAGGTGGCCCCTTTTCTGCAGTCTAAGGGCATCAGATTGAACCGCAATCACATCGAGGCATGTCACCCTCTACCCAGAGGAAGCTGGAGAAAACCCTATCAGCATCATCATGTTTATTCATAGAAAACTACTTTAGATTGCACTTCTGAGGCAAGGAAGGGAGCTAAAGGGTTCTGGTGTTTAACTGAACATCTTACTAAACAAAATGCAGACAACACCTAGAGAGCAAAGGAGCTAATAAAACAAGAGAATTAGAACCACCTGGGCATCATTTAAAGACTGTCTAAAAACAGAAGGAGCTTGTAAGTTAAGAGGATCAAATTGAAGCTTTGGGACAATCCAAGTGTGGAGCTCAATCAATGTCCTAACTTTAAACTGTTTAAATCAAAGTATAACAATTGGCTTATAAATGAATATCATACTCAAAAAAATATATAATTGCTTAAATATATCATATCTTACTTGTAAATGTGTAAAGAATTTTGGAAGAAAATATATCGCTTCATGGAAATTACTAATGGAACTTTATCTGATCCTGCAAAAATCAAAACCATGGTTGATAAGAACAGCCCATGCACAATCTTCCACAGGAAACAAGGCTTTCTCAGTTTTCTTTAACATAAATGGCAATGACTCGGCTGTTCTTTTTACATACCCTGTCGTGTCATTGGCAGAGGAAAGTCGTCCTGGGTTGTCCCCATTTCACTGGTTATTCCCACTAAAAAAAAGCCGGGACATGCTTGATCGCACAATTATTTAATTATTATCAAATTACGTCTTTTAACTCATAAAGCATTTTTACCAAATGTATTTACCAATATTCCTTTGAATATGTATATATATATATATATATATATATATATATATATATATATATATATATATATATATATATATATATATATATATATTTTTTTTTTAAATATCACCACTTTTTCTTCTTTGTTTTTCTTCCCCCTTTTGAACACAAATATTCTGTTAAATTTGCTAAAGAATATATATATCTGATCCGAGAATTTGAGGACAATGTTTGAAGACAATGTTTTGTGCTCTGACAAGACAAAGTGGAACTTTATGGTTGCTGAGCATCCCAATACGGCTATCAAATAACCAATGCACCATTTTTTAAAAGATTATCATACGGAAGCCAAACATGGGATGCTGCTTTTTACTTCCGGACCTTGCTGAAATAGATAGACCCATAAATTCCACTCTCTACCAGAAAACCATGATGAAATATATCCAATCATCAGTTTAAGCTCCTTGGGGTATGGAGCAGGACATTGATCCAAAGACCACCACCGAGAACCCATTTGAATCGCTTAAATAAGCTTTGTAATGACCTAGTCAAAGTCCAGACTCATTAAAACATCATTGTTGTGGCGTGAGTTTGAATCTGTGTAGTTGTATCCCCTTTATTGAATATAAAAAAGAAGCCAGGTTGGTCTGATATTGTCAATCTTTTCCTTCTCCAATTGCACTCAAACGGCAGCTTGTTTAAGCCACACTCTGTACCCTCCTGATATACTGTGCACCCACCTCCTTCATTTGAGTCTGACTGACTTTTGGAACAACTAAAGAAATGGGAGGCTTCACACCAGGAAATGGATCCTACTGAGTGATGAGCTTCACTGCCCATTTGAAGTATCGTGGAAGGGATGATTGAGTTTGGTCACTGACCTCCTGCGCCTTATTGACTCAAACACCCTTGAGCGTGGAACAATGATGGTTCCGCCATTGTAAATGACTTTATTGATTCCTCTTGTACCCCCAGATTTGTCACAGCTCCCGTCCTGCAGAACGTAGCACTGGAGATAGCTCCTAAACTTTAAACCTGGTAGAAAATCTCATGTATCTTATTACAAGTGTAAGGGTTCTTGGGTTTAACAGTACTTCCAGATTACAAGATGTGACAATACACAATATAAAGATCACGACAATAAGGACAAGAATACTCATTAGAAACTAAGACTAAAAATTATTTTAATGTCAAAAATAACTAAGTAAAGGCTTCACAGATTACACGCTGTGTTTTACTGAACCCACATTCAGTTTGCACCAATCTACTTCTACTGTGGTTCGGTATTGAGTCCATAGGCAAAAACAAATGTCCAGGCTGTCATGGTCCACCCCATTATCCATCTTTGCTTTCAGCAACTCACTTGTTACAACAGTTTTTACACATAACAGCAAATGCTTTACCGTACTTTGGTAGAAGTTTGTGATATTGCACAAACTAACAACATCTTTATGTAAACAACAGACAATGGGAATTGTCCGATTTCTTTTTAGAGCAATGGTTCTAGAGCTGACATAGTAAGCATATAGATGATGTATCGAAGCTGATCTAAACAAAAGGAGAAAAAAAATCATGATAGAGAGACAAACTGGTTGCCTTAAAACAAACAGTCCTGAAAGAAGAATGGCATTAATAAGCTCGGTGTGAAAGAGAGAAGAGAAAATAAAAATAAATAAAAGGAATACATAGACGGAAAACAATATTGGTGTAAACCAGAGCAAAATATCAGGTTAGTACTTTTCAGACACATAAAAAAGATATCACATTGCAATGCCACGTTATTTTGTGCTACACCTTTGTGTGCTACAGACATTATTAAAAAAAGCAAACGTATCACTTTAACAAAGTTTTTAACTGCATGTGGCTGCCTGAAGGTGAACACTTTTAGATTTGTGCACGCCATTTCGTCATTGAACTACACGGCGTAATGTTCCGCTAGAAACTCGTTGCATTTTTGTTGCAGGAACCTTATACCACATGGATGGTTCTTCAATGCTGCTCAGACACTGAAGTCATGCTAACAGCAAACTGAGAATACAAGACAAAAAAACGTTTTATTTTCTTGACATCCCTTACTATGGTATGTGTCAACTCAAGTTCAGTATTTTGTGCAAACCAAAACCTGTGAATTTCGTTAAGCCCGCCATTTTGTTATTGTGGAAATACATTCATCAAATTAAACCTGTGATTGCAATTGGGTCTGTATGATTTTATTTAATTGGCTTTACAAAGTGCATTGAGATGACATGTTGTGAGTTGGCGCTGTAGACATAAAACTAAATTGAAACTTTTTTTGATATTTGATCAATTTTAGGAACAAAAAAATATTATTTACATACTGAAATTTCTGCCCTTCTATATTCACTTTATATAAAAAAACTATGTAAACGTTAATAGAAATATCCCAAATGTGTATGGGTTAAGGAAGATAAATGTACTGATATAAAACTCTTAAATAAGTCGCATAAACTCTAACTTCTTCATCCAAGAGATGATCTGTGTGGTACAGAAGATATGCTACAGACAGCTGCTATAGTGAGATCTCAGCATGAGTCCATGTCTTTACCAACCAGCAGAAGGAAATCCCATCTCAAAGGACAGATTATACATTCGAAGAAACTATAAGGCAGTATAGCTGTAGGGCAAACTTTTGTCTTCGCTGTTGTAAAGGCTGTTTCTGCAAAATGAATGAAGTCAGTACTATAATGCTTCTACCTGAAAAGCAATATTCAGAAATAATGTGAGAAAAGTATATTAATCGCAATTAGGGCCAGAGTTTGGTGTGTCCATCAGGGTTTACAAACACTCATTTTGAAGAGCAAAGAGTTTAAGAGAGCTGTTTGGTGTTACTAGTAGCCGTCTTTTAAGACTGAAAACCCCTAATGACATAATAAAATTACAGATGGAACACAACTCCAGTAGATGTTTTCTTGTTGAAAAAATAAGTAAATAAAGATAAAGAATTGGCCTGCTAGCATATCAGCTTAAAGGGACGATTGAGATTTTCATTCAGACTTTAGGGACTTCTACATGTTTGTTATTCCTGTTTGTGTCAAATAGTGTAAAAAGAAGATTTTAGTTTTTTTTTTTTTTTTTTTTTAAGTTATGTTATAAAAACATGACCTAAATGAATACAAAGTGCACTTTTTAAATAATGATTTGATTTAAAGGGAAAGGCTTTCGAAACCCAACTGTCCCTATTGCTCCCTAAAGCTAATAACTGGTTTTGCCAACATCTGCAGTACCAACTGCCATCAAGCATTTGTCACAACTGCTCATGAGTTTCTAATTCCCTGGGGGCAAGTTTTTTTTTGCCCAGTGTTTCAGAACGGTTATATTTCAGCCACATAGGAGGATTTTGGAGCATCAAAGACCTATTAAGGTCATACAACATCACCGGGCTTAATTTCAGAGTTTACCGGGGCCACCCTGAAACCTTTTCTTTTTTGGATGGATTATTTTCCTGCTGAATAACAATTACAATAATGTTATGTGCATGTCTGGCCGTCATAAAGTAAAAATGGTATAAAGGAGAATAGCTGGCCATCAGTTTATGAGGGCCAGATATCCTTCAGGATTAGAGCAAATTTTCCAGCTCTTAAAGATGCAACCCAGCTCAAGATCTCAACACCGCCTATTTTGACTGAATGATCTTTTTTCCAAGACGCTGCTTTTTCTGTGAAGGTTTGCCACATTTTTATGTTTTCTCCACTTGTGGATAATGACTCTCACTGTGGTTAGTGGAGTGCCAAAGCTTCAGCAATGGCTTTGTAATCCTTTACAGACTAACAGATATCAATTACTTTGTTTCTTCTCCTTTCCTGAATTTCTTTACATAATGATGGAATGAACCGTTGCTTTTCAGATCTTTTAGTCTATTCTATGCGGTCAGGCAGGCTCTGTTAAATTGATTTATTGATCTACCGCAAAAGCAGTAGTAAGGTCTGGGACACAACACGATAATGGAATTCAGATTGAACATGCCTTTCCAAAAATGCTTTTTGCCATTAATAAATGACACGAAGATGTTAAAAATGTAATTGTGATGAAAGAAAACAAATAATAACAATTTGATGACACTGTATGCAATAACTGCAGTTCAAAGATGATGGAAATGGTGTGAAAACCTCCTTCAATGTGCTCTTAATAGAAATAGTTGCTTTTTAAAGCAACTATTAACATGTTTTTCTTCTGCCAGGTACTGCAACATGGTGAAGTGTTGGAGGTATCCCCTTGCAGGTGCGTTTTCAATCATCTATCTTATTACAGTATTTATTCCAGCAAGCAATACTCAAAGATGTAATTAAACTGGTGGGGGGAAGAAAAAAAAAAGAATGAAAATTCCAGATTTTGTGCAGCTGCGTTCTTATTACCATAATTATTGATCTGTTGGTGCAATGTTTACTTAAATTATCGCAAAACATTTTGTTCTGCATCGCCATCTATTTAAAAATCCACAGATCCAGTGACTGATTATTGACAAGGTTTTAAGCAAAATACATTTTCTAAGAAAATGGGAAATAAAAAGTATATATATGCAATGTTAGTCAGAAAGACGAAAATAGTAACAACACTAAAAAGAAAAGTATTCTAGCCTTTTCTGAGGGGATAAACTGAATTGTTTTGGGTTGAAATGGCTTTTGTATAAGCCTTTTCTACGTCCAATGGTTACAGGTCAGGATTGTCCTTTTGCTTTGTTGAAGGATTTTGTGATCTTTTAACTTAGCATGTAGTGAGGCAGGCTCTAGATCCCTGCAATGAAAAAAGGATAACTCTGGGTTTGAAATCAATTGCCTACTCCGTGTTTCATCTCGCAGTGGAATTGGTTTTGCCATGGTAATTTGGTTCCGTTTCCATGCTTCATGTTTGCTTTGCTGCAACAAAGTCTTTGGCATTTGGTAATGCTGTAAATTCTGTTCAGTTTAAACCACCACTTAGATATTACTCGGACAGTGATAGTAAAACATGCCGCAGGGCTATTTTTTTTATGCAGATATATTCTGTTATGACATGATGTATCAGGCTTCTGTGTCTTAGTATTTATTAAATTTCCCAACAAAAAAGGTCAGAAAACTCTGCATTACAGTCGTATTTTTTAAAAATGTGCATAAAAAAGGTTCTTCCATGATTTGCATTAATCTGATGCGATCATTCCATGCCAACTGTATATATCATTTTCAAAATAAACGGAAGTTACTGCTGTAACTACGGTTCTATGAATCCCGGATGACTGCCAGAGGCGGTGCTCCAATCACTGGATGATCGTTCTTGCGAATGCGCAGGTCGAATACTAATGACAACAAAGTCACCTGTGATCTGCCGGGGACCCACGTGACTCTATATAGTCACGTGGGTCCCTTCGTTCAATCCCTCAATCTTCTCGCGTGAAGCAGAGATTCCGAGGGACCAAGCACTCTGGCGGTCATCCGGGATTCATAGAACCGTGGTTACAGCAGTAACTTTCGTTCTATTTCATCCCTACTGACCGCCAGAGGCGGTGCTTCAAGCACTGGATGACTTATGTCAACAAGGTCACGAGGAATCGGCAACATTCAAGGGACAACCTCTACACCACCCACCTAATGTGATATAGAGGTATGCTGCTCCAGGATTCCTTAAAGGGTATGGGGCGCAGCCACATTCACCCTGTAAAACCGAGTAAAGGTACCAATAATAATAATAATAATTTAACTTTATTGATCTCACAATGGAGAAATTCACTTCTGCATCTTAACCCATCCCCTTGGGGAGCAGTGGGCTGCCACTGTGCGGCGCCTGGGGAGCAATTGGGGGTTAAGGGTCTTGCTCAGGGACCCAGCAAGGCAGCTTGTGGGAGTTGAACTCAGAACCTCTGGGTCCGAAGCTCTGGCACTAGGCCCCCACTCCCCCCCTAAAATACTAGGTGATTTTAAGGAGGCAGCACGGCATATAACACCCCAGTCATGGCAGCAAACGATGTTGACATGCCCCTCGTAGAGTGGCACTTCACTCCTGCCGCCAGTGGCCGGTCCTGCAAGGCATAAGCCATGGAGATCAGATCCACAACCCAGTGTGCATGTTGCTGCTTAGAAAGTGCCTGACCTTTCCGTGAGCCGGCGTAGCAAACAAAAAGGCTATTTGTCTTTCGGAAGGATGCTGTGGCATTGACATATGCCCCAAGGGCTCGAACAGGGCACAGTGGTTCAGAGGGGCATCCAGTGTCCAACCGAGCAAGATGGAGCGGCTGGGTACTGCCTGCCGGCATGACGCAACTGTTGGTGCAAGCGTTATCCGACAGCACCTCCCCGTAGATGTTCCACACCAAGACAGGAGGGACACAAATCTTGCCCGTAGTTGGGCTGAAGCGGAGCCAGACAGGTCGAGCAGCACAAATTATCCAGCATCATACTGCTGAAGGCGTGATTAGCCCGCCACCAACAAAAAGTCACCATGAGCAGGAAACGCCTCCATTGTAGGAAAACTCCCGTAAAGATTTCGAGCTCAGTGTGAGCAGGAACGCCACCAGCGAGTCCGATTATTAACCAAAGATGAACTCAACACGAGCAGAGAACACCACTGGTGAGTCAAAAAAACAAACTACAGAAGAACTCAACGCGAGCAGAAACGCTACTGGTGAGTCAAAAGAGCCACAAAATTACCGTGGTAAATCAACGCGAGCAGTAAACTACGGCTGAGAAAAGAACAAAACTTACCAGTCGTTGCCGCAGCGACCGCAGATCTGGTAAGGTGAAAGCAGCTTGTGCAGCCCCTGGAGGGCGAAACTTACCCGCAGCTCCGACCAAACCCGGTCACGGGGCTACTAGCAACAAGCAGCTAGGATTGCACGTGGTACACACAGAAGCAGTCAGCTTCACACGACCACACCTTGAACGGCGGGTGTCACGTGACTAAATAGAGTCACATGGGTCCCCGGCAGGTCACAGGTGACTTTGTTGTCATTGGTACTCGACCTGCACATGCGCAACAACGATCATTCAGTGCCTGTAGCACCACCTCTGGCAGTCAGTAGGGATGAAATAGGACAAACACTCTGTGGACTTACACATACATTCCACAAAATGGGGATAAAGCTCAAGTAGTATGAATACTTTTGAAAGATACAGCAGTGACATGTAAAATTCATTACAGTAACAAAGCTTCATGTATGGGAAGTCACAGCCCTATGAATGGAAAATAAGACCAGTATGACACACTTCAGCTATATCAGCCATGCCTGATTGCTAACATTTTTAGGTGGTGTGGGATAATTGTGAGAATGCCAACCCCAACAGACAGCAATCTATAGAAAAATATATTTTTTAAATGAAACTTTCAAATAATGCATTAATTTTGCTCCGCTGGTGGAAGCAAATTCATTTGTTGCTCTGACAGTCTGCTGCTTGGGGAAAAAAAAAAAAAAATCTACTCATATACGACTTCATTTGCCTGGATGTGTGTGCGAGCCTGCATGTGATATAGTATGTGAGGGGAATAAGAAAAATAAATAAAAAGAGGGAAAAGCCATTTCCTTGAAAAGTGCCGGATCTTTAAAGGAAACTTTAACGAGTAACTGTTGATGCAACAAGATTGTCATCATGGTGAACAAACAAATGGGAGTCTTAAGAAAATGGCTTTTAACATCAAAACAATTCACGGTATGCTCAAAGTAGTGCATTGAGTCTCTAGGCTTATTTGTTTCCCAGGCAGAGCACAACTATCGCCGCCAACAACCATTTTCTACGCATGTTCATCCGGTTTAGAGCTGCTCATGCATGATGCTCATTTATCATGAATGAACAATGCTGGCCCACCCACTGAACACAGCGGCCTGTAGCCTCACATGCCAAAAGACTCATTTGCGAAGAACACAATTTGCTTTTTTTTTCCCCTTTCTTATTCCTGCAGTTAGCGTTCAAGCTTAGTTCCGCACACTCAAAAACAAAATCATTGAGTAGAGTTTCCACTTTCATTAAAATTCCAAATAAAAGTGGACTCAAATTAAAATCTACAAGAAAAAAGAAACTGTATGTACTCGCCCATAGAGGGGTCTCAACAGCTGCTCTTATGACTGCAGTACATCACGTCGCAGGACAATTCCCAGCTCAAACACTATGTTGAAACACATCATATGAATGAGTGCGTCCCCGGGGATTCCTTTCAGAAGAATTGTTCCACGGAAACCCTCCCACTGGCAGACCGTAATGGTGTAAAATCATCTGTAACGAGAGACAATGAAGGTATTAAGGACCAACCTGGGGGGAGTTCTGGGGTTGAAATGGGCAGCTTGGAAAATATCGTGTGGGGAAGGCTTGTTAACGTCTTTCCTGTAGTACAAGCAGTGTGAGGCAAAAGGAACAGGCTGGAATGTGCCATGCATGAACTCATCAAATTTTGCAAATGAGGGCATCTATCAATCACATATTGGCTTGTTGGAAAACAAAAGTCATTTTTTGAGACAATTGACGATGAATGGAGACATACAAAAAAAAATATTTTCCTAATATTGTTGTTATAATAAAGAGTCCACATTTTTGTGGAAACAAATAGGGTTGAGGTTCATCAATCAGAATGCGTTATTAAAGTATCCACAATCAAAAAGCAAAACCTGCTAACTTATGCCAAACTAGTTTAGTTTGACTTTACAAAAAAATTAAGTAAAATCAAATTGAAGTTTGTGACCAAAGCGAGATTTTGATGACAGTGCACATAGAAGGAATGGATATTTGTAGGAAACATCTATTACTGTTTGGAATTGGTTAGTAAATGAGGAGGAGTGATGGTGCATCACTTATCTTTGGAAGTCACAATGACAATAACCAATCATGTTTCAAATACCACCCATTGTCTGCCAACGAGTGTTGAAACCACTGCATAAAGACATTCACAGTGCTTTGTTTCCTGCTTTGTTGCTGCTCCATATTACATTTTCTAACTTTTATATTGTAAGTTGTGATTTGTGTTTGTACAGAATGCAAGTTTAAACAAGACGTGCATGTCTATGATTCGTAGGTTTACATTTATTTACACTTATATTGACAGCATGTAAGGCAAAGGACACTAAGCATCATGGAAGCGGATTTATCAATAACGATGTTTGAACACAATGAATATTTTTTGATTTAAAAAAAAAAATAAAAAATCAGCATTGCTGTCCTATTTAATGTACCCTGCTTTAGTCAGAGAATGCACCACTGACATGTTAATTGCCTCATTCTTTCACATTTTACATAACTACTTAAATGGCCAATTAGAACATCTTTGTGCTACATGGATGTGTAATGTATCTCTAGTATTTTCTGAAACGGTTCACAAAAGATATTCAACTTTTTGACATTTAAAATCTTTGGAGATGTACATGTAAATGTACCATAATATAGGCAGGATTACATCGAAATGTATGTATAAACCCTTATTTAAAATGTGATAAATTTGTGGCAATGCAGGGATATGGCACTTGCTCTGTGAAACCATTTCAGGGGCAGGTCTGCCTTTGTGTTTAGTTTCAGAATAAGCACATGAAAAAGTTAGGTATGCACAAAAAACACAATTCTACTATTAAACATGGCTGCCATCATACTGCTGTCTGAAAAGTTCAAGACTGCAAAGGGACCTGCGTGTGAAGATAACAGAAGGAGACGTCACACAGCAGCGCACTGTTTGAAGAAGTAATGGTGAACTCAGAGTCACTAGCCACTTGTTTCTAGAAGTGTTCAATAAAGTTTTGTTTAAAAAAAAAAAATCTTGGAAAAATACAGATACAGGCCGCCGTTTTTCTTATTAGACACCTGTTGAGCATTGGATTTGGGTCACACTCCCTGCAGTCTGAACGTAGCCTTAGTGTTCCCTAAAACTGAGAGTCACTCAACTATTTTAAGCAAGAGAAATTGCTATATTTCACATTGCTTTAGATACAAGAGTGGGACAGTCAGATGTTTTAATTATGTGCTGATAAGTTGGAAGGAAAAAAAGAGCCCTGGACTTACAGATAACTGGGAGACACGACAAAAACGCAGAGAGAACCTGGAATCTTAAATACACAGAACACAATCAAGTGAGGAATGGGGGGGAACTAACAGGCTAACAAGCTCCTGAGCAGGTAGATAAGTGACATGAGAAACAGGTGGGTGTAATCAAGATAATCCAGAGAAGCTGGTGAGGAACCGTTGCAGGAAAACTGAGAGAATGTAACTAATTAACACAGAGAAGAACGCAGATGGAATAAAACAGAGGAATTAGCTGGAATGAAATCTAAAAACTAATATTATAATATGAATCTGAACCAATACACAAAAGCAAAGAGCAAGAAGAAAGAAAAAAAAATCAACAAAAAAGTATAAACCTATATGGAACACTATCAGTGAAAATGATCAACAACCGAAACTAATACAAATAAATACAAAAAAAAAACAGCAAAAAAAAAAAAGTAATGGATCATGACAAGACTTTATTTAGGAGGAGTTGTTCAGCTGTGTCTATGATTGTATTTATTTCTAAACTAAACTGAAAGCATTCCCATTGCCTCGAGATAAAGAGCAAAGTTGTGTACTGCGTGCTTATGCAATGTCATGCTATCCTTGCGTTTGGCCAAGCCGTAGCTGGTAGGCAGAGCCCAGACTTGTCAATCATTCATGAGCATTCTGCTTTTCCATTATACAATATGCACTGCCGTACGTCGTAAAACTGGGAAAAATGAATCATGAATGTACTCATAAGCAGGGCCTCTTATTTCTTACGACAGAGGCCTGGTTTAAGTAAATTTTTTTATGTTTTATATAGAAGGGATGTTGAAAACTGGTGCTGCTTTAAGATGATTGTTTCACAGGTATAGCCCCAGTTTATGGCCTGGGGTTATTTTGTGTGTTGCAATGATAGGTGTCTCCTGTAATATTGCATTTTTTTTCTTTATTTGTTTGTAAGAGCTGCTTGTTTTCATCTAAAAAAAAAAAAAGCACTTTAAATATCTAGATCCAAAGAATAACATATTGGCTTTGATATGAATTTTGTAGTGATATTTCCTAGATTAGTTCTCATTCATCTCGTATTAACTGCTTCATTAAATTCATAGCTGTTGGCTGCTGTGCTCGTGGTTGGATCCGTATTAAACTCCTGATGTCAAACTGTGAATGGCTCACCTTTGAACAGCAATGCATGGGGTGTCTAAAACCCTTTTATGTCAGTTATTGCATGATACTTAGACATGAAATGTTTAGCTGCAGTAACAGTAATGTCAGTGACCATGTGCATCGGCGGTCAAAATAAGCACTTTTAAAAACGTTGAACCTTTCTGAAGCAACTTTCATGTGACTTTAGATGCAACATTGGAGCATAGAGGATACATAATAACTGGGAATTAGATATTGAATTGTTATGGTGAGAGAAATGTGTGTTAAATACAAATTGTTTGTGTTTTAAGTTCATCAAAGTTCAATAAAGAAGATATATGTACATCCAAAAATCCACTGGTTTGGGTGTTGGATCAAAAATATTCAACTAAGAAATCAGAAAAATGGACCCACACCCCAACTGGATGTCTCATATTGATATTTTATTAAGTGTGATGTTTTTGGGCAAAGCAGCCCCTTTTCAGATGAAGAGCATATATATATATATATATATATATATATATATATATATATATATATATATATATATATATATATATATATATATATATATATAAAGACCTGCTTACAGTAACACTCCAGTAATTTAGGCATACAGTGATTCTCGGAAGCAACACTGTCAAACCCCAGTCCTCGAGGGCCATTGTCCTGCAACTTCTAGATGTTCAACTTACCTGAATCAAATGGCTGAATTAGCTTCTAAGCAGTCAAGGGCTGCCCCCATAAAAGATCTATTTGGTAAAGACTCCTCAGCCAAAGCGGAAGTGTGTCAGCAGTCTCCATGAGAAGTGTTGTCCAAATAGTCCAGTCAGTAAAGAAGGGGGTAGGAAAAGGAGCCTGCATGCTTTCTATCATATGTAATTTAGCACAGGAAGCTTCTCAGTCCCTTCCCGGTGCTAAAGGGCTATATGGAATCCAACAATCATTTGCATGACATGATGGAAAAGCACAGCCCACCTGACAGAAATTAACCACATTTTTTTGAAGAGAAGAGAGGGTGCACTTTGTAGTTATTCTTCAGAAGGCTGTAGGCCCGGATTTGACCAGCATCACCCATGTGCGTTTCTGTCACGTATCGGCGTAGCAGTACGAAGCCCCTTACCCCCCTACAATAGAGTTCTTACTGTTGACCTCATGAAATTTTAAGGAAAAGGAGCTAGGACCTATAATTAGAACATTTGGGATGCAGCCAAGTTCTCTAGAGTCCTGCCAATGACCTGATTATGTGACTCAGGTGTGTTGGACCAGGTACACATATAAAAGTTGCAGGACACCAGCCCTCGAGGACTGTGGTTTTAAAAGAGAAAACCCCCATTTAAAAGAGAAATGTAAAAATAAAAATAAAGGAAGATGGTATAACCTGGTTTTATTTGTTTATTTTTTTCCATGAGATGAGCAAAGCAGATCGCACTGAAGACATGCAGGAGCAATCCTGCCAATCAAGTCCATGAGATGTAAACAAAGCTGGATCTATCATTATGTCAGTTCTCCCATCTTCAACAACCAATGAAACAGATGCAGAAGTGGTTAAAAAGATGCAGAAACAATATATTTATTTATTCATTATTATTTCGATTGAGAAATCTTGTTGGAATAGTGAATTATAGTCATTAAATTAACAAACGTTTTTCCATGCAGTATAAAGTCAGTGAAGAGAATTAAGTGTGTATATAGTTCTGAATAGGAGGTCAAGGGCAACATTCTTCACTATTATTTCATCACCGTATGGTTCAAGTATAAAGCAAGAAATGTCCAACTAAAATCTTTAAATTGGTTTACTAGTATCCGTCTGTTGGCTGTCATCACATGGCCAAATAAAACACTTTTCTAATTAATGACTGATCCAGAACCAAGAGCTTAATAAACTGAGGTGTCCCGGAGGGAAAATCGAGCGCAAGGCTCTTGTTTTAGGATTTCTGAGTTATTTCCTCCAGGTACATGAGGGATAGGTTTACATTCTGCTGAGTTTGCTGAACTGATAAAGTTAGTGATAATTTGGTCTTGCAACTTTGTATCCTTTCAAAACAATGTTGCTCAAATGAATGGATGTTCTGTTTTTGACTATACATTTCAAAACAGGTCTGACATTAAACTTACTTGGGAGGTTTGGCTAAACTAGGCTTTGTTGCCTAACTCAGAGTCACTCACATTGCCTTTAGAGGAGAAAAAATGTTGGCTAAAACCTTCAAATGGAAAACATTTACCCATCTGTCTGCTCAATATTCTTATCTAGCACTTATTTTGTCATGCATTAACCCCAAAGATTACTTTCTGGATTTAAAGTATGGCCAGATAAGTATCCATAACAGCGATGACCCCTAACAAGTTCTTGCCAAAGAAAAACAACACAAGTATGTCTGCTAATACTGTCTCCTTCTCTTTGGTAGAACATCTTAAACATTCAAATTAGCATCCACTCCCATGGTCCAAAATGTGCATGGAAATTAATTAGGAAGTCTAACTGATCTTAGGGGTAAGGGTGTTTGTGTAAAACAAGGTATAACCAACTTTGTATCTATAGACCATGAGGCTCTAGTGACCATTTCATGCATTACCCAGTTATAGAAAGTAAATTATACAAACAGAGCGCATAGCAATACATGCAGCTCCCAAGACACTATACAATCAGATTTGCGAGAATGAGACAAGAATTTAACAAAAGTTTTTTTTGAAAAAGAAAGAGTCTATAAATTTAATCTATGAGCAGCTTTTTTATTATGGTACTACCATTCCTTTGATATATTGCGTTTTCACTGTAATAGTCAACATTTTACACTATTTGAAAAAAACTACACACAAAATAAAACAATTGGCTACCAGCATTTTATGTGCTGTTATTGTCTTTACTCTACTAAATGAACAGAAGTAGACAATATGCCATATTATTTACAATAATATTCAGAGCTGTTATAAACCATTTAATTTATTTTTCTTGGGAATTTATTTTTCTTGGGAAGTATGGCAAATGTGGAAACAGATGCTACTGTCTTTTTTTTTTTTTTTTACATCTTAGATAATTGTATAAGTTCACAATTCTTTCTGTTCAATTTTTGAGATGATGCAGGAAATCAAACATCCATTCTACATAACGGAGGTATGAAGCAGACATAAAAGAACAAACTTCAGCTGTTTACACATCACTTTATAGTGCATTGCAAAAACTATTAAAAAACGTTGAACTTTTAGAACCTTTTATTGCATTGTAAAGGCAAACTTGAATGTGTTTTGTAGGGATTGTATTAGTCAATAATTATTTACAACAAAAGATGCTTCTCCTTCGGTCATATGCCATGACCGGTGCCAGGAGATATGTCATCAGATGGTCACAAACAATCATTGCGTGTTTCGACCCTTAACGATAACTCTGTCCTGATGGTGGGTCGGCAGTGGTGCCCAGCCACTACCCACTCCCTCCAGTTCCAGAGCCAACATGAGGCTCTCCCTGCTGCCTCGCCCAATCTCCGCACTGCTCGTTCTCTCTCACTTCATTTAAACTCCACTGCTGTCAGCACCTTCCAAGATGACCGAGCTGGGAAACCTCTACACCCATTCTCCACCGGGTACATCTGTATTTGCCAACCCATATCCCTGCAGTCCGGCACCAACGCTTTGTAACATTCTGACTTCCTCATAAATGCCTTCTCACATCCCTCTCCCCTTGGCAACTCAATCAGAATGATCTTTCTTGCCTCTGTAGAGAACAATACTGCATCAGGTCTTAAAGTGGTCTGAACGATATCTGGGAAATGAAGCCTTCCCTTTAGATCAACCCTAAGCTCCCGTCATCGGGCTGTCTGCAGAAGGCTTATCGTGTTTTTTTTTTTTTTGTGTTGCTGGTAGCTTTGCTCTCTCCTTAATGGATGTTATTTGTGGAGGCTTGATGTTGTAAGGGTGTTTCTTTCTTCGTTCCTGCTCCGAGATGTCAGGGAGGACTGCAAGTACGTTGTCATGCCACCACATATACCTACACTGAGACAGGGCAGTCTTACATCCGGTCAAGATTTTGCCTACAGAGCTTACATGGTGGATTGTCTCTCATGTCCCATCTATGGAGATTCACAGGCGTGGGAAGGGTCTCATAGACAGCCCTCAGCTGGAGGGAGTTCCAGAAAAGATCAAGTCTCCATAATTCAGCCCATGCAAACCTCGTCTTGGGAAGTTCTCATCTTGTACATGCCCCATGAGATCCTAGCTCTATAACTTTTGCCTTTATCTGCACTTCCACTGGGTTCCTCATTTCCTCACATGGTTCTTCTTCCATTAAGTTGGCTTTCCAACACCTTTGGGGTGGGTCATTCCCAGTCCCTGCCTTCCTGTGCATGGAACATCAGAGATATCCTTAAGTTTGGGGTTTCCTTCTGCCTTAACTATAAAGTCTGAGGCCTCCCACCTTTGTGTTAATCTTGTTTTTTATTTATGTGCCCCTGCTGATCTTGGCATCTCTTGAATCCCTAAAGATCATAACAACCCTGCATTTTGCTACTCAGAACTCTTCCTTCAGGGATGAGATGAGTAGTTGTAACGCCCCTTTTCTGATGTACAGTCCAAAAGATGTGAAACTTGGAGGAATCCCCAACCACCTCCTGATTTTAGGAGTCATTCTCCACACGATCTACTACAGTGAGTGGGAGTTCATACACCATCATCATCCACAACAATCTGGGAAGTTAGCCAAGTTGGTATAGCTTTGAATTTTCCTGGGAGTTCAGATTTTTCAATTTTCTTCGACCAATTTTCTTCGACCAGAAATTGTTTGATTGCCTGTCCGTGCTGAGGACATTCTTGTGGCCTCCCAATGACTCATCATACCACACACAAGGTACATCATGGGATTATTTTATCATGTTGTAAAGACAAACTTGAATGTGTTTTGTTGGGATTTTATCAATCAATACTTAGAACCACCATATCCTGCAACCCCTAAATAGTTTTCCTCCAGGATTTTACTGTACTCAGTCAATATTTGACTTCTGAGGGCTACTGATTGCACTGGATTTTATTTAGGGGTATCAGATTTAAAATTTAAAAAACTAACTGGAGATCAAATGATATAGAACATCTTATTTTGTGTTGTTTTTCTAACACTTTTGCTAAATGGATTTAACAATATCACTGTGTTAGAGTACATAAGTGGGTAGACAAGATACATAATGGAAGAATGAATGGTTGTGTAAATGTTCAGAGAGAAAATAACTCACCTTACTGGGTTAATGATGTAAATGTTTGAGAACTGAAAATGTTTTGACATTTGAATGCTTCTAAACCTGAGTTTACTGATTTTTTGTTTGTTTGTTTTTTTCAAACCTGCTAATCAAATTTTCTTACCAAGAAACCTTCTTAAGGATTAATGCTTTTTTAAAACTACATCTAAAATCGACATGAGCAAAAGAACATATGACACAATTCATCTGCTGAGTGAATTTGTCACTGCTGACCCATTGCTCCTCTCAATCACTTTATCCCTACTGCTTGGATTTCTATTCAAATTTTGATCATCAGTCTTCCAAACTGCCTGTTTTTTTTTAAACGGTATTAGGAGAACAGTTTTATAATGGCAAAAGTCACCCCTCAACCAAGTTGTTTCCACTGCACCATGCAGCTCACTTCATTGAGACATAACACAGTCCACTGATATTTCACTTCAGGAAGATATGAAAGAAGGTTATAAAGTTCAGAGAAGCCGTAAAAGATCTTCTTTTATTTTTCTATTACTGCATGAAAATGAGTCCATCAGTTTGACTTATTAGATCTACAGCATGGAAATAAAACCGAGAAGATGAAATTGAGGTTTTGCTTTGGCTCATCCCATTTATGGCAGGAACATATTGCTCCCTTCCCCAGGTTAACTAAAACAATGACTGAACAGATTACGGTTGAATTACTCTGGTGCTATGCATTTGAAAGACAAATTTAACACAAACTGTTCTTCTTATGCACCCGCCAAGCATAAAATGTGTCAGCGCACCGTGAATGATTGTTATGTCAAATAATATGAGCTCGCTTTATTCAAAAGCTGGACATATCAGAATCTATTTCTCCCCTTGGAAGAATAAGGATTTATTGTTCTGGCATATCTAACGGTTAAATTACAACCAACATAAATATACTAAAAAAAACAAGAGTATTAGAAACAAATGGAAAAAGATCTGCATCATAGAGTTATACACATTTCAAACTGTGTGCCATGGCTAAATTGAATACCATAACCTGTCTTTACCTAATATTCAGTCCTGATTTGATGGCTTTATATGAATGGGCTGTTTCTTTCTGACATTATGATTATAAAATATATTACTTCTGTCATTCATAGGCTTTTCTTATTGGGACAGCTGAGAATCTATTCAGGTGGAAGAAACCTGCTTGTGGAACCTTTTCATAGTGTCCTTTAAGGAATTTAACTGGCATTACCTATACAATGTGACACACTGGGAAAAATCTACTACCGCTATTCTACCCTACCCCCACTTAAAACAACATTGACAAATCTTAAATGTCTCTTCCTAGAAGTTAAAGCTCATTCCCCCTCATAACTGACATTGTTTTGTGACTGAGTATCGTTTCCCCAGACTCCATGTACTGATTGAATAGCTATGCTTCAAACAGACAACAAAATAAATGAAGATAGTGAAGATCAGTAGTGGTTGTTGGAGGAACCAAACTACACAGAAAGGTAGACATGATGAATAACAACAAAAAATATAATTTAATTTTTTTTGTCACAACTGAGACTTAAGTGTTCAAATCAGAAAAAAAACAAAAAAAAACGTTTTTAAGGCAGGATATTTATCCCGATTGTAGCCCCGATCTTCCCCTAACCGACAGGCCCTGACCATTGGGTGGTCTTGTAATATAATCTTAAGAGATAATCCTGCCGCCTGTGGTGCGTTAAGACTGATCTAGTCTGCTCAGTAGAGCATCGGGACCGCTCCAAATCAGGGATACTAAACATGTTGGATTATCTAGGCCCAATTATCTAGCGTGTGGGGTGTTCCCTGAGGACAAACGAGCATGCAGCCTGTTCAATTTGATGTGTAGCCAATCAGAGACTAAGGTGAGAGTTCCCCTAAAAGAAAAAAAAAAAAAACACAGCTCACCTCCATATCATAGTTCAACAAACGTACAGCCCACTGTTCACTCTGTCTCCTCTCCTTCAAGCAACGCCTTTTGTATTTTCTCTGTTACAATTACTCCACAAACTATCGCCATTGTTCCTCTTTATCGTCCATGCTTGTTTAATCTGAACTCACGTTTGCTCTTGAGAGGTTTTGCAAGATTTCCCATCTGACATCTCAATGAGCCTGTGTGGAATCTGTTCGTGTGTGGTCTGTTGTGCTTGCCGTTTGACCGGAAAAAGACACCCTGTACGAGCAAACCTCTTATATCTAAGATTTTTTGATCGTCACGTGTGGTGTCTGTCAGGCTTTGAAAATCGGCTGACTATTTTAAAATCTTGCTCTGTGAACCAGCCTCAAGAGGCAAAACCTGAAGGCAACAGAAAACACAAAATGGGGGGAAAATTTGTTCAAACATTGCACAACAACACATGAACAAAAGTTCAAACACCCAAAACAGTGTTCTATTTACACAAAAACTGAAGTCAGAAATGGGAGTACGAGACAGATGCCAACCGACCTCAATGGTCATGGCTGGAGTGCATAAAGTATCCGGCGCATGTAAACCTCAATAAAGCATTAAGGTTTGAACATGACTTGAGGTCTGAGTTCGGTTCTGGAGCTTGGGGTGAATTAAATAAAGGTTGGAGACCAAATAAAGGTTATGCAGGAGTGTATTAAAGTTGAAAAAAATTGATTGAGATAAAAAATAAATTATGTGCATAAATGAACAAATGACGAATAAGGGCTTGACAATGAATAACAACTATAAACCAGAAAAAATAAATATATATTCTCTTTAAGTTAGCTTTTTTTTTCGTGAAAAGCTAAATTCAGTCATATATTTTGTTTACATGAACCTTTTCTACTGAAAAGAACAGAGTTCAGTTTTTCCCAATCCAATTCTTTTTTGTGGAGAGATATACATGGGACAGTTGAAGACAACGCTATAGCTGATCTGGCCTTGGCTTTGGGCATTAAATTCAACTCCCACTTTTGTCACAAGCATTGTACTGTGTGTTTATTCTGTTCTCTGCTACTAATTAGTGATCACCATGATTACATATTAACTCCTAAATATCAGACAATCCTCTTCAGGGGCTTGCTTATGGAAAATATGGGGGCCAAAACTTGCATACATCACTTTCAATGCAAAGACTGATCTATATATACACTGTATATATATAAGAAAAAAAAAATGCGGTCCCCAGGACAACTCTGATCTATCAGTACGCTCATTTTGGAGACAGAGAATTGGGAACCCAGATGATAGAGTGGTGATTGCAACCAGACAACATGATGATTCCTGTCAGACATTCAATTTTACTCCATATATGACTTAAATCATAGATTTAAGCATTCAAATCTATGATCTTTCAATCATCGGATCTTTCAAATACATAAAAACATGCCCATAAACCAACTTAAACCGTAAATAAAAGTCTACACATTTCATGAGGGTTTTTTTACCATCATATTCCTCTCCCCAATGATCTCCAGTGTGACATGTACCACAGATTAACAAATAAATCGTGACAAGGTATGACCCAATTACTTTAATTAATGTAAACAGTCTGATACATTTGTGTGCAATATTGCCCGATGGATGTGGTACTGCTGGACAACCTTGTAAAAGGGAGAATTAGAAGTGAACACAGTTGCAGGGACTAATGTTTCCTGTCCTATGATGATGACCGGCTAACATGCCGCTTTAGACTCCTTAGAGCATTGCATTCTGCTATAGCCTACAGTGGACAGTGAGACCTGAGGCTGTGGTAATGGAGTGATACCCAAAACTATGGTGGAGATGTGGCCTGAGACTCAAGAGATGATGAGGTCAGACACTTTAATAGCAGAAGCGTCCGTGGCTGTCACTCAAACCCAGGAGGCAGAAAATCGATAAAATACAAGGAGAAAACTGAGATAATTAAAAATATAACGACTATGAACACAAGTAACTGCTTAAATTATAAAACTAAAATACAAAAGCACATGAAAGATGAAAATACTATAAACCCTAAAACCAATGTCTTTATTCCTATGAAGGATAAGCGGGTAAATTCTGTCCTTTGTTATCATTGGATGAAACACACCTGTCTGGTATTCTCCCATGCTACCAGATCAACTTGCCAACAGGCGGTGATCAGTTGACAGCTCAGTTCCCCTCTAAACCTGAGTGCCTGAGGCATTTAGTTGCATATCTGTAATGACCTAATTACAAAATCAGTTGACCCTTTAACACTGGATGTCCTAGTACCATGTTTTTACCTTTGTGCATCGCCTAATCATACTTAACCTGCTTCTTCTAAAGAATATACTCAAAATACATTGAATCAGTTAGAATGTTCTCCCTCATGGTTCTTGGATCTGTACATAATTAGTTTGCCTTTTGTAGCCTTTCAGCTGTGTTTTTGGAGTATATTCAGCAGGTCGTTTCACATGTACAGTGCCTTATGAAAATATTCACAACCCTTGAAGTTTTACACATATTGTCACATTACGACCACAAACATAGATATGTTTTATTGGAATGGAATGTGAAAGACCAACACATAGTGGTATATAATTGAGAAGTAGAAAGTAAATTATACATTATTTAAAACATGAAGAGTGCAGTGTGACAAAATGTGGAAACATACAGGGTATGGATACTTTTGCAGGCCACTGTATATTTCAGGTTCATATTAATACCGAAGAAATGTGTGCTGGTGTTGTTTACACTGATTGCAATACTTTTTAGTCACAAGCAGAATAGTGACCAGTTTATTCTATTTTGTTCTATTCTGACATAATTTGATTTACATATTTTTTTTCTTTTTACTTTTCTTTCCGATTCTGTCACGTCATAACCTAACATTCCAATGAATTGTTAGGAGTTTAGATAGACAAAAACAAAGTAGGGCATTATTATGTGTGTGTGTGTATATGGGGTGTGGGGGATTAATATCTGATAAACATCAGAAAGCCCTTGGCATGTATTTGTTTTCAGCTCTCATCCATTTGATAACCTTAAACAACACCCAATGCAACAAACAGCCTTTAGAATTGACCTAAATAACATCATGAACACTAAGGAAAACACCAGACAGGTTAGGAGTAAGGTGTTAGATGTGATTAAAGAAGGGTTACGGTATAAAACAATATCCCACACTTTGAACATCTCACAAAATGCTGTTCATTACATTATCCAAAACAGGTATAGTACAGTAAATTAAGCTACAAAACTACCAAGACATGACAGTCCACTTTAACATGACACACCAAAAGTTCAGATAAGCATGCACCTGTCCCAATTTTACTTGGAGAAATAGAGACCCACAGTTCTGGTGGAAAAATCTCTGAATGGTAGAACTATTAGTTATGCATTCCTCAGATATGGTCTTTATGGGAGACTGGTAAGAAGAAAACCATTGATAAAAAAGGCCATATGAAGTCTTGTTTGCAATTTAAGGATTGCAGTTTTCATTGTACAAGCCACGAGGAAGACACAGCAAACAAGGAAACATTTTGGGCATTATGCAAAACATGAGGAAGAAAACTAATACTACACATCCCACTGAACACACTATTACCACAGTAAAACATGGTGGTGGCAGTGTCGCGCTGCAGCAATGCCTTTCTTCAGCAGGGAAAGGGAATGCTGGTCAGAGTTGATTGGGAAATGGGTGGAGGCCAAATACATGGCAAACCTGGAAGAAAACCAATTAGAGGCTACAAAATACTTGAGACTGGGGTGGATGTTCAGTTTCAACACAACATTGGCCATTGAAATGCAACCAGAAATGTGATGGAGTGGTTTGCATAAAAATGCCAGTTGCAATGGCCCAGACCAAGTTCATGTCTAAATCCATCTTAGAAAGGGAAGCAAGACTTGAAAATTGCTAATCACAGCCGTTCTGCATCCAAAATGACTGAGCTTGAAGTATTTTGCAAAGATGAACAAGCAAACGTGTTGTAGACTTAAAAAGGAGGTAGTCAGATAACCCAAATGACTTGCAGGTGTAATTGCAATGAAAGGTGGTACAGTAGAACAGTAGGACTAAATACAAATGCATAACCCACTTTTCAGACCTTTATTAAAACATTGTAGGAAAAACATATCTGGATTTCATCCTACCTCATTATAATGATGTTTAAACATAAATTCAAGATGGAAGACTCACCCAGCCTCTCCAACATTCCCCAATGGTCACGTCATGCACCTGTTCTCCAGCCAATCTGCATCAAGTCCTCATTTTACTTCAGCCAATCATCCTGCAAGACTTTGTTCATAAAGCTCTCCGTCCATGGTTTGCCCTGCTCTTCAGCTGAGCTTTGACCCACCTCCACCCCATCTCCTCCTTTGCACTCTCAGGCTCATCCTGGCTTCCTTCTCTCCTCTGGCCTCCACCACCAGTGTCCAGATCCTGGGGGGAAAGACTTCTCTAATCCTAATCCTAAAATGAACATCCAAACTCATAGCCCTTTGCAGCTTTTCACGTCTTCTGCAGGAGTCCGAGCACCCAATAATTTTTATTGATTGATGTCAATAAATCTCTCTAATTGCCTCTTTTGTCTGTGTGAGTCTTTCCAGGTTGAAATTATGTGTGACAACTTGTGTTGGTTAATCAAAATCAAAAACAAAATGCTTTGAAGTAATGTTGAAAGTCATCGAAGATGAAGACGTACTAAGAATCTATCTAAAAAAAACACTATTTTCAGTCATTTATAATTTCATTTATTAGGTAATGTAATAAGGAATACAAAAAATATTTTTTCCATTATAGCATTTCGTATGTTATACTAAAATCCAATTTCTTATTTTTCCAAGAACCTTCAAGCCGATGTAGAAATCCTGCAAAGTGTGAGAGTTCAAATAACACTTTTGCAAGGTTGTGGGCCAATTTAGTTTTCACTTTTCAGGCTAAATAAATACAACCCCAATGATTCTTACATTGTTCCCAAATGTGTATTTTATGCCCAGAGACTGTCCAATATTAAAAGTGAACTTGTCAAAAGAATACATTTCCCAATTTTCTTTAAACATACACAACTGTCTCTAATTTCTCTTTCATGCTTGATTGACCCCAATAAAGCATTTCCTCATGATCTTGACTTTTCCATTGACCTATAATTAATCTAGCTTGCAGTCAGCATTTTTCCCCCCACTACACAATTCTTCTCATGAATGATAAAGGCTCATTTATTATCGCAGGTACTTAATCGTAGGCCTCATTGGAAACAGCTGGTTGATAAATGGCTTGCATCAAATTAAACAGCAAGTGAACACAGAGGGTATCGTGGATGATTGCTTATCTCCTGGGATATCTAGAATAATGAACATGTAATTTACACAGCAATTATTCAAAACGAACACACCTGCTTTCTGAGGTGAGATCAGTAAATTTGAAAGTGGCATTTCGTTGTACGACTTCAAACAACAAGGTCTAGGGTTGGAATAGCTTCAAGGTCTCAAAAAGTGAAACTTTCACAATAAAGAGAATTCAAAAAAAATAAACAGAAACCACAAAATCTGCCTGCACCCACGTGTTGTCTGTACCTGCTTATCGTTGTAGGGTTGGGGGAGTGCCTGGTGTCCATCTCCAGCGGTCATTGGTTGAGTGGTGGGGGACACCTTGGACAGGTTGCCTGTGAATAACAGAAAAATAACCATGAGCACAGAAAGACCATGTAAGATGTAGATAGACCCTAGGCCAGGATGCAGCCCCAGAACCCTCTTGCATCACTGTAACACCCCTAGATCCATGTTCAATTGATAAATAATCAACTTATTCTAAACAATGCATTTATTGGCACTTTATTGGGTACACCTGTCCCTTTACTTATCAACAGTTACTCAGCTAATCTCTTGGCAGCAACTCAATGCATTTAGAAAGCTTGACGTAGTGAAGAGGACCTGCTGAAATTCAAACAGAGCATCAGAATGGTAAGAAAAGGGATGTATGCATCTTTGAATGTAGCACAGTGAGGGGTGGGCTGGGGTTGCGAATCGGCCCTGGAATCTGGTTTGAAGAGGCCTTTTATTTGATCGCTCAACAGGTGCAAGTAAAACCATAATTTTAACACAAACACTTTATTTGCAGTATAAAACACTTTTCTCAAAAGTTGAAGCAACATATGTTAAAGGTTTACTAGACAACAAGCTTATCATACAAATCAAAGCAAATCTTAAGGAGCAAAAACCAAAGCTAAACGCAAAAACACAAGCTAGAGCTGAAATTAATCCTTTGTCAGTCAACGTCATAAAGCCTTGGTTTGTACTACTATCTTTGGATCTCAAGAGATTAATATTCTATACAAAGACCTATTGCCAAACGAGCCCAGCAAATTGACTCAGTCTCAAGTTATACCATGCCTCCTTCAGCTGTGAGGGCACATATGCGTCCATGCAGCAATATAGCTGTGTTTTATGGGGTATAAAAAACAACAATACTGAGACCACCGGCCTTTCGGGAAACCTTCCAAACTTCCCAATGGCCACCCAGCCTCTGAGCAGGATTGCTGGTCTCCAACAGGCCGGTCCGTGTACTTCAGAAACTGTTTTTTTGTTCAGCTGTTTCTGAAATTTACAGACAATGGTCCAAAATAGAGAAAATATTCAGAGAGGCGCTTGTTTGAACAAAAATGCCTCGCTGATTTTAGAGCACAATGGGGAGATCGGTTCAAGATGATAGAAAGGCAACAGTAGCTGAAGCTTTCTTTTTCACATCCCAGATTTACAGAATATTGTCTTTGAATGCACAACACCTAAATCTTAAAACAGATGGGCGGAAGCAGAAGTGCGGGTGCCATTCTGTCAGCTAAGAACATGAAAACGAGGGTATTCCCAATTGACTCACCAAATTTGGATAAAAGTCGACTGAATAAATGTTGCCATGTCTGGTGAGGAAGATGAATCAGAGTTTGGCTTCAACTGCATGAAAGACAGGATGTTTTCTACTTTCTATCAAAAGTTCGAGATGGAGACGCTGGTGTGAGTGGGGGGCAATTTTAAGCACACTGCTTGGTACCAATTCAGCATCATTTAAACAGCCCCGCCAACTTGAATGTTGTTGCTAACCTTGTCCATCCCTTTATGACCACAGCGTATTCATCTTCGAATAGCTATTTCCAGAAGGATAATAAAACATGTGACAAAGCTCAAATCATTCCAAACTAGGTTTGTAAACATAATAAGGATTCTGTATATTCCAATGACCTCAGCACTCACCAGATTTTGAACTTGTAGAGCACCTATGGGATACGGTGGTATAGGAGAGACGTATTATGAATGTACAGCTACTAAATCTGCTGTAACTGTGTAGTACCATCATATGGAAATGGAATAGAACCTCTGAATAT